>NC_090288.1:28040172-28200172 GCF_037392515.1 Haliotis asinina | reverse complement strand
ATGTGCTCTTGTTGTGATACTTTGAAATATGTGGCGTAGAATGTAAAACTTGTCATCCAATGACATGCAGGCTTTAGGTCGTCAGGGGCAACAGGTTGGGCTAGTGCTTAGAATGTGGACTCTTAACCTCAAAAGACCATGGTTTGTTTTCTCACAGCCTGTGCCTTCTGCAATGATATTGCTGTTATCACTCTCTCAGACCTAGTCATATTATTTCTTCATACACTATGGCTGGTTTATAGACTGCAGAGGAATGAATGTCTGGTTAACTGATTTCAATGGACAAAACATGTTTTGACCTGTTCTGTTATTTCACTGAAGTATTAGAGTCAGTGAACCAGGAGGTGAATTGAAATGGGGATTTAACGTTATTTCATTCAGACAATGTGATGTTTCTGTGTGGCTACTTGTACTAACCCACACTTATATAAGCTGGTTTTATTGCGCTAGCTCACTGAGATACAATGCTGCACTTATACATGAATATCCCACTCAGACACATTATACTGACTACGAGCCAACAGTGAGGTTCAGACAAGGACCAACAAGTACCATATTTTATCATCTTTTGGTACGACTGAACCGGCGACCTTCCGCTTAAACCTGGAAGTAATGATACGCTGAACTTCTCCCTCCAGACTTAATGATCCTTTTCCAGAATGGATCAGACGTTTTGTCACAATTAATTGTTAAACAGTTATTTTTTCACCCATGTAATACTGTTCAAAAATAGCAATAATTCTCTGTCTATAACCAATTTCCATTTAATCTCTCAAGCTTAGGTTCTCTTGTTTCCTTTACTTCCAATCATGATTTCAATGGAAAAGACACCAAATTGATCAATTAGTGCAAATTGATGTGTTGATCTTTGTGTCATTGCATTATAGGTTCATCAAACCTTATGAAGAGAATAGTGTGTATGTGTATCACAAGCTGGGGAGTGGGGTAGTGTAGTGGTTCAAGTATTCGCCAATGGATTAAATTCCCCAGAAGGCAGAATGTGTGAAGGCCCCATTTCTGGTGTTTCCCCCCCCCAGCCATGATATTTCTAGAAAATTGTTGAAATCAGCATAAAACCCACTCACAAGTTATGGACAACATCTGTAAAACATCTGCTTTGCTGACATTTTGTTTTAGTCTTTTTTCCTTCTTAATTCATTTGTAACCATACATTTGTGGCAGTGATAAAGGTGGGTGTGCATCTATTTGCTGATTTCAAATAGTTCAAAGTATCTTACACACTTTACTTTTATGACTCACGTATTCATACCATTTACACATATAAAGTTTGTAAGATACTTGTAATTTTCCTAAAATATAATGGTAAATTCATAGCACAGTGGATAACACACATTTGAGAGCACAGACTTTGTTAAGCGCACTTCCAGAGATGAATCTATCAGTGAAGATCCTAGTGTAGAACTGATGTAAAATAACCCATGCTTGTCGTAAGAGCTGACTGACGGGATCGGGTGGTCATGGCATTGTATCCTAGTTGTGAAGATTGATGCTCATGCTGTTGATCACTGGTTTTTCTGGTCCAGTCTCGATCATTTACAGACTCCCGTCATATATAGCTGGAATATTGTGGGGTACTGCATAAAACTGAACTCACACACTCCAGAGATGAATTGGTGAATCTGTTTTTTAAGTCTTAGTTTTTATTTTATTTTTTGTCAGTTAAACAGTGGCAGTGAAGAAACACATTTCAGTTCCAAGTGATATTGATTCCAAAAAAGTGTTTCTACACAATCAAAATCACAGCATTAAAGTGATCACAGAGCTTAACAATCTAATGAAACCTATTGATTTTAAAGTTTAAATGAGAGAATCTTGGCATTTCCATTGCCCTGCTAGAACTCTTCTTTGCTTTGGTGGAATTAGCGCTAATCTTGTGTACTTTGTGAAAAGTTATTTGTTGGTAGCTGATGTGATATCCAACATGAAGCCAGATGCAATAATGAAATTGTCCTGGTTGAAATGACAGCTTTCTCTGATAACAGGTGAGGTTGGTTAACTCGCAGAGCAATGGTGGCTGTTATTATTTCCAATATATATTGGAAAATGCAAAAAATTAATGTTATTAACACCCAAATAGAACATTTTAGTGACATTGAATTCATCTTGCTTGTTAATAATTGTGACTGTTACTGTGTGTTCACATTATCAGGTACAAAATGAAATGCATCAGTTTCAGTGAAATTACATTCATTTTGCATGATAATATTTCTAACTGTTTATTGTGATCATATTATTAGTGTGTATGTGAACGCTGGCTTACTCGGACCCCACATATCCGGAAACCCCACCTTCCGGACAATTTTTATTTGAAACGAAACATATGTCCATTAATTGTACTCGCTTGACCAAACCCCGCACTTCCAGACATGGACGGTGAATAGTCAAACCTTTCCCATAGATTTCCATTGAAAAATTATCCAGTTATCCAGATGGAGACATCTGTGCAACGTGCATGTGTATGTGTCACATTAATACCCTTTACCGCACATCTATGTGATTTCATTCTTAATCTATAAGAAGGCATTTGGTGTGAATTGATTAATTAGCCATCAAAACACTAGTGACGCATATCACTCGGATTGTTCATCAGGATTAGCGCATGTGAGAACATCTCATCAGTAACGAAAACACATGTTAAGTAAGATTAAGGTAAACTATACTGTAATTGTACTGTACATAACACTTATAAATTGACCCCTGCAATCTGTCGTGATGCAAGTTAAAAATAGCCTCCCACATGATCTAAGTTATGTGATCCCGTCCAGAAGTTTACTTTCTGCAGACAGCATAAGTTTGACTCGATGTCATATGTTTTTATGGCATTTAAAATTTAAAAAAAAGAATATGCAATTGTCAAAATAGAAACTTTTTGTCATTGATTTATGTTTTTCATCGAACTTACCATTTGAAGCTCCACATGCTACATGATTACGTCCAAGACAACCAGACAAATGGTAACCTGCATTCCGCCTTCCATGTATTATCGGTACACTTATGTGTTATGATGATTTGCTTTTATTACCATTGACTGTTGATTTATTGATATACGTACTTGAAAATTTTTGCTTTCACTTAATTTACACGTTTTGCTTGTTTGATCCAGTTAACTGGACATCTCGCTATCCGGACAATTTTTGAGTGAAACCAAAATTTTCGGATAAACTGTCCTGTAACCTCAAACCAGTTGATCTTGTGAGTTTCACCGATCCTTGGACTCTGCAGGACCAACATCATTACTAAACTAAGCCTTCCTGATCCAGACTCCAAATTTGAATGTATCTTAATCTTGAAACTAAACCCAAAACAGCTGACGGAGGAGAGACTACAGACTGACACTATATAATCATATTACATTTACTGATTTGTTAAAAAAATGGGATGCAGTGTGGAACTCTGGAATTATATTCAATTTTAACCCACCAAAGATTGACTTATGACTTTAAATGATAGTCTAAGGATGGTAACAGTATTGCCCCGCCCAATGGGCAGTTTCTAGGGCAAGGTCAGTTAAAGACCAGTCTGCCCCAAGTCCAAACTGTATTAGTTGATGCTCAGGGCGGTGAACTTTCTAGATGTCGAAATAAATGAGCAAGAGTGAGTGACTTACTAAGCTTTACGCTGTGCTCAGCAATATTCCAGCTATGTTGTGATATTGCTGAAATATGCTAAAAGCAGCTTAAAACCAGTGTAAATAGAGTTCTGTCTACTGCAATGGCATTCTGTTGAGGAAAAAGGTTAAAATATGACACATTCCTTGTAACACTGACAATATGTGAACTGATGGTAAGAATATGATGTAATAGAAGTAAATGCATTTTCTCATTGGCTCATTGTTGCTGCACAACATTGTCGTATAGAGGAGTGTGATAAAAGATTGCAGAATGTGTAACAACAGATTCCATAACAGGTCCTGGCATTTCCATGTTGGATTGTACTGTAACTTGTGCTTGTTTTCATGTTCATTATGCAGCAACCCAATGTACAATGTAGAGCTTTTTGATTTTCCCGTGTTAATCATCATCAAGATGATTCATCCATTCTGGGAGAAGTGTAGTGATATTTGGAAATTAAAACGTCCAGAAGAAGCACTTGTGATCCTGTAGTTAAGTCATTGTGTCATTACAAAACTGACTCTGCAGAGTTGCATGTGATGGGTAGACAGAAACCTGTGATGTGAGTTTGAAACCCAGGATGTGCTTTCTTTTTGTACAAAGTCATCGTGCAATTATGTAGTTGGCTCTGCAGAGTTGCAGGTAGTGGGTAGACGGAAACCTGTGATGTGGGTTTGAAACCCGGGATGTGCTTTCTTTTCCTACAAAGTCATTGTACAATTATGTAATTGGCTCTGCAGAGTTGTGGGTAATGGGTAGACAGAAACTTGTGATGTGGGTTTCATACCCGGGATGTGCTTTCTTTTTCTACAAAGTCATTATGACATTATATAATTAGCTCTGCAGGGTTGCGTTTGATTGGTACACAGAAACCTGTAATGTGAGTTTGAAGCCTGGCATGTGCTTTCTTTTTATACTAGTTTTTATTTACTAAGTCAATGTGCCATTATGTATGTGGAATCATGTTCAGAGGGGTTACTCATTCTGCTTCAGTCCTCGATCCTTCACTCCCTCAGTCACTCACCTGAATACCTACTCAATGTGCATGTGGTGTTTTTCTTTATCTTATCAAGTTTGATGGTGGTTGTGAGCTTTTGCTGCCTTTATTCATAACATCCATTTATTTAACATTTTGTCTTCTTCCAATTATGGCTATGCTTGGCGACTTTGTTTCATGAAATGAATCCAGTGATTTTATCTCTGAATTTCAGAATGATGTCTCTGTGTTAACATGGAAATGGTAGTCATCCGTATTGAAATCGGGATTTGATGTTGTAAGTTATGAGAATCAAGGCAGAAGTGATAGTTGTGTCTTTTTTGTCAAGTAATATTTTCAGAATGAATGAAAGTGTGTGGGTCTGATGAAAAATGTAGTTTCCATGGAAATAATTGAGGAGACTCAGTTGAATATATAGTGACATCATCACTTTGTGGGGACATTTCAATTTCCACTGTAGAATGTAGGGGAAAGTATTCTCTCTTATCAACAGTATAGTGTTACACAGCTTCAAGGAGCATTGTTTCTGTGAGTGAAAGATGCTGTATACAGAATAGGTCCTACCTAATGGTCACACATGAGAGTAGGTCTTCACTAATGGTAACCAACAGAGTTAGGATGTGTTCAAGTTGATAAAGGTTACTCCTGAGAGTATGTCTTCCTGATGATCACCTGTAGAGACAGGTCACACCTGAGAGTATGTCTTCCTGGTGATCACCTTTAGAGATAAGTCACTCCTGAGAGTAGGTCACCTGTAGGGACAGGTCACACCTGAAAGTAGGAGAAACCTGGAGAAACAGGTTACACCTTAGAGTAGGTCACCTGTAGGGACAGGTCACACCTGAAAGTAGGAGAAACCTGGAGAAACAGGTTACACCTTAGAGTAGGTCATCATGATGGTTACCTATATGGACAGAACGATATGTATGCTGATCAATAATTTGTCACAACAGCATGGATGAACATCCATTTAGTAAACCCCAGGTTCCCCTGACTGTTATTTACAAACCACCTTCACCCATCCTGACTGTTGACTGCTCCTTGACTCCCAAACTCATCACGAGATCATCAAAATGCCAGCATATTTCACAAATATTTAACAACAAAGTCCGAAAGAGAGTCCCAGATGGTCATGACAAATAATAATATTATGAAGACACTCTCAGACAAAAATAGATATTGCACGAATAAATCGTCCTTGTCCAGAAAGAATAGACTTAATCCTGGACACATGGTGGCATGAATGTGTGTTTTGTTCAATTATCCTCAATACCGAAAGTTTTACGCATCCGTTTCAAGTGTGCTAGGCTCATAGCCTGTAATCCGCTGCTGTATAAATGTCTCTTTCATTTTAATCTGTCATGGCATTGCGTATTCTGTGCGCTGTTTGCTTCCGATTAGGGTTTGTAATGCTGTTGTCAAACACTTCAGACACAAGTTCATTGGTACTGGAAGTTAGGGTTGATTTGACTTTATAGAGCGAGAAAGGTTAGTGCCAGCACTTCCACAGTTTTAGTTTCTCTGTCTCAGACTGACAAGCACCTGCATTGATGTTAGAAAAACTTATGGCTGTAATTACTATTTGTACAAGGCACAGTTTGTTAATGTACTTATCAGCATGTCAGCAGGTTTTTGGGTATGAGTTTTTCTTTCTTTCCTTAAGTGTTTTTTGGGTCTGCCAATCCAAATAGTGAGTGATTGTAAAATAAATGTAAAAAATAAACATAAAATATATATTTCATAAATGTTTTAATAAGAAATAAAAGAATGCAATAATTTAACAAAAATTCCAGTGCAGGAATGAATGCCATTGCCATTCAAACTCTTGTTTCTCAAATGTTCTTGTATTCTGAAATTCATGTAAAAATAATTTGAAGTACAGTGAAAATATATCTGTGGTATCTTTATGTTTTAGCACAGATTAAAGTTCTGTTGTGACCGTGTCAAAGTTGGTAAGGATGCCTCTGCTATGTGAGAATTTCACCTCCAGCCCACTTAAATGGATGTGCAGCTCCAAACATATGCTGTTACATTCAGTCCATAAACAAAACAAATATATCTTGTCATTTAGAACAGTTATGTTTATTCAAGAGGCGGCACCCAAATTACTTTCTTGACTGGCCTGTTCTCATTTTCAATGTATTTTGTTTTAAGCATGCTGTTGTCATCCTTCTTATCTAGTGTGCAAATTTGGTAACAGAGATTTTGTGGCCGTGTGACAGAAGGATTAATTAGGTTTAGTTATGGTTTCTCTGGTGATTTTGATAAAGGGCTGGCATACTGGGTGATTCCTGAAATGAATAGAATCCATTCATTGTAGTTTGTAATCCAAGACATTTCCATTGACTGATCACCTCTGTCTGTGAAAGGTTGTCTTTGAAAGGTTGTATATAAAATACCAGATGTCAGTCAGGGATATTACTAGTGATAATCCAATGTATCTGCAGTTACAGCACATACAACAGAATCACTTGGTTCAAATCTGGACAATGCATAAAGTCATTCTCTAACTACAGCTGGAATATTTCTGAAAGCAGTGAAGACCATGTGAATAACTCAGAATAACACAACCTATTTAAAGAACACAGTGTGCTTGTAATACAGAAAGTGTTTGATATGTTGACAGGAATACAACCTGAAACATCAGAAAGAGTTATACTGTTGAATGTAGACTGTATGGCTGTACAATGATTAGAGAAGGGACCAGCTCTGCTCCTACAGGGATACCTTTGAACCATCGCCAGGGATACTGGCAGAATATACTAAATAACGCAGTCAATGCTATCCTAACTGGATCAGAATCAGGAAGTATCTTGTCTCAAGAGTTTGTATACTTGCGAAATTTAATTACCACAGATGCTAGGTGGTGCTGCCAACGAGTCGGAATGGTAGAGATCACCTACAGGATGAGAAATACGATTGACCTGCGATGCTCACATGTTTCTTTGCTGTCTGTATCACATATGTACAAGTAATTGTTGGACTAATTCAATTTAGGTCAAGTATGTTGGCAGGGGCTCTGAGTTGCAATAGGTAGTAAGTTGATTGTAGATGTTTGGCCAAAAGCTAGTCAGTGGCTATCAACTGCTGTAGACAGTATTAGGGGGAAGACTTTAAGCGGTGGGAGGTGGAGGTGAGGTGTAATGGGGTGCAACATTGTGCTTTAGAATATTTTTCTCATAGGACAACGTGCATGCATGTGTATGTGTGTCTGCTTGTACTAGAACAAACTTGATCTGATTTTATAATGCTAACTCACTGAGGTACCATGCTGCAGTAAGTCATGAATATCCCACTGAGACCCATTATACTGACTGTGACCCGACTGGTCCTTGTTGTACCCATTAATGACAAGGACCAGGCAGGGACCAACATGCACCATTATTGGTATGAAGTGGCCAGGGATTGAACCTACGATCTCTGGGAAGACACACTAACCACTACGCCACTGAGGTGGTCCTATTTGGGCTTACATAGATCTGTTTCCAGTAATATCTGCATGGTTAGGTATTTCAGCTGGCTTGGAGGTTGTCCCTAAATAGGTCAAATATAGCTATTTCTGTAAGATAATGTGTCCTGAAGGTGAACGTTTGTAGTGTTTTGTCATTTGAAGCATGATTTTAAGTCTGAATACATGCTGAAACTTGAAAGATGCTGTTAAGGGATATCAAACTAACTTATCTGTACTATAAATGGTAATTTGAAGAACTACAAATAAGTTGCAAAATCAGTAGTAGTAGTACTAGTAGCGCTCATCAATCAACTGCCTTCCAAATACAAAAAGGTCCTTCATGTCAAGTCCAACAAGCTGAACATTTTCCTGATTTACTGATCCATACTGATCATCAGTGATCTGTTATCCACATGAATCCCCCATTCACGATCACTCACTCACTCACTCACTCACTCACACAAACATCCAGTACCCAGAATCCTTCATATAAGTCCAACAAGCTGAACATCTGCCCGATTTACTGACCTGTAGTGACTGTCATTGATCTAAACTACTCAAAAAATAGAAACGCATAGGGAGTATTTTTCCATGTAACTTTTAGAATTTCAATCATTGGTGTCTATGTAATCAGTATATCTATGGTGAACACTGTCTGCAAGCATTTCCAAGTTTGAATCCATTGTCATCGAGGACAACTCGCCGAAATGCACCAAAATCCGTTTTCCTCAATTAATCCAATAAATTGAGATGGGAAGAAATTCCTTTTGCATGCACATTCCATGCATCATTTCCAATAAAAGTGTGCGGGTTTCAATGCACTTGCAACAGTTGACAATCTTAAATTTGGTGTTAAAGTCATGCCTAGACTTAATGAGAGTTAGTTTGACCCCCTGTGACCACACCCGCTCAGGACAGATTTATTCGGCTTCGACATTTGCAGAACAGGCTCACCACAGCATTTTCCACGTCAGTAGTGCCAGAACAATTTCTGATCAGACTGTGAGGAACTGCTTACATGAGGTTGGTATTCGTTCAAGAAGACCTTTGTGAGGACCTGTCCTTACACATCAACATCGGCAACAACGCAGACAGTGGTGTTGCCAACATCTCCCATGGCCAAAGGTGGAGAACTGTTATCTTTAGTGATGAGTCACATTACATGCTGCGATGTCCCGACAGAAGAGCATGTGTCTATCGACATCATAACGAGTGCTACCCTGCAAACTGTGTACAGGAAGTAGACAGATTGTGTGGTGGAAGTGTCATGGTTTGGACTGTCATCTTGTACAGTGGCAGGACAGATCTCATTCAGGTCCAGGGCAATTTCATGAACCACCAGAACATCATTTTTTAGCATCATAACACTCGGCCGCATACAGCAAATAACCAGGGATTTCCTTGCCCAGAACAACGTTCAGGTTCTTGATTGGCCCTCACGATCACCCTATGGAACATTTGTGGGATGAATTGGATTGTCATGTGTGACAGCATGATCCTCACCCACAGACGTTTCCTGCTCTGTTTGTGGCCCTGAGGGAAGAGCACCAACTCATTCCCAGGCACTTTATCCGTAATCTGGTCCAGTCTATGGGACGCCGATACCAAGCAGCCATTGATGCTAATGGTGGCCACACAGGATACTGACTGCTCTGTGACCTTGATCTTGGAACACTTGTCATTTGTGACTTAGAGTTTCTTGCAGCATTGGACTGTTAATGCTCATTCAGGTTTTTTCCATGACTGCCCTGTATTGCAGAACCTCAAGTGTATAAATTGATAACAATTTTCAGCTATGCATTTCTCTTTTTGAGTAGTATATTATCCAACTGAACTCCTCTACTCACACACAGGGTGCAGGGTAGTGCAGTCCACTGATTTATTACAACTGACTAGAACCCTAAGCAATGCACACCAGCCAGTCTGTCAGTCAGTACTTCCACCATCAATATCTTAATGCTGTAGACTATTCCGAAGTTGTCATTACGTGGCATTCATTTCAGGAAGAAAGGCTATTTAAAGTGTGCTAAAGTGTGCTTCTTTTATAAAACCATTTTGTCTCTTACCATGTTATGATCATATATTTAGTTGAATACTCTTGTTGTGAGTTACTTTTTCAGGTTTTTTTTTTTTTTTAGTGATGTAGTTGGGTGTGATAGTTCTGTGGTCATGGCATGTTTCGGTGTGACATGATTGTGTATGGCATGTTTCGGTATGACATGATTCTGTATGGCATGTTTCGGTATGACATGATTCTGTATGGCATGATTCTGTATGACATATTTTCTGAATTGTAGATCAGGGGATTGCAAGCAAACTCTCAAGTCGGTCATATTTAATAAACTCCCTTCAGAGAAAAAAACCCCAGGAAAATAACTGCAGAAAATCTTCATGTGTTCAACTTTCCCTTGCTAAATGTGAACATAGATTAATCATGAAAAGTGCAGTGGCAGTAGGGTAGCCTAGTGTTTGTAGTGTTAGCTATGTGGAGAATACATGTATCATGAATATTGGGTAACAAATATGTGTAATTATTCACAAGTATAATATTGTAATTAAGTGATTGATGCACAATACGGAACCCCTATGTTGATTGTTAGTTTGTCGTAGTAATAACTAGTGATCTGACATGATACTCAAATTTGGTATGTAACAGACTAATAATTATAGTCCACAGTACCATGTGCACCATTGCAAACTAACATTACTGGCACTACTGCAATGCTAGTACATATTCCATTCTTGCATATCTCACTTTAATAAGGGCTCAAGTAAAACATGCTCAGATAAAAATTGTAAATGTTCATTCATATTTGGTTCTGGTGACCACGAATAACGAATTGTATTCATGAAGGGCTGTGACTCAAATCACCGAATATGTGAGTGTATCATAACGGCCCTACTGAACACCCAGTCTCTTTTTCCCACATGGATACAATGTGTGAAGCCCATTTCTAATGCCTCCCGCCATGATATTGCTAAAATTGTCCCAAAACTAAACTCACTCGCTCAGTCTTGTGACTTGCAGAAATTCTGTCAGATCGGTTGTCTGTCATCCAACATTTATATTCTAAGAAATCTGTATCATAGGTTTGCCTATTGGAATGTTAGAATTGTTACAGTTCCAAAAGAGCTTGATGTTCAGTACCTTATGTGTTGCAAGTGATCCAGTCCATGTCAGCTCACTGATGCTGATCTTACAATTACCGAGATTGAAACCACCAAGCTGGGTTCAATTCCCTACATAGGTACAATGTGTGAACCTCATATCTTGTGTCCCCATTTGTGATGTTGCTGGAATATTGCTAAACGTGGTCTAAAACCATACTCACTCACTCTGGCAGTACACAAGATTTTTGTCCAGACAGATACAGTTTTGTGGTCAGTATGAGCGCAATGGATGCCAAACTTGGTCCTTTGTGGTTTGTCTAGTCCACATTCAAACTGGCTTGTGTGTTAAATGTACTGACTAGCATGATATGCTAATATTGCTGACTACGGTACATCCACATGATTCTGTTCACTTCCCACAAGCAGACGGCAGTGTTGGGAACAGCAGACGTCATCAAAATTTCAAGTGTGTGTAAATATAGCCTCAGTCCCCTATGAATAGTAGGGTGATTACCAGGGACTTAATCACACATCTGGTCTGGAGATTTCAACATCAGTGATTAAATATGTAAACCCTCACTTCTCTCTGAGTGATGAATTCATCATGTCTGCATTGTTTGTTTGTCTCTGAATCTCCTTCTCAGATTGGTTTCCAGGGAGTTATGTACCGATTTGTACAGTCGAGCCTCTCTTCTCAGCATCATCAGGTAAGTTGTTTAAAAAAGATATATCAAACCACTTCCATGAACTGAAGCAAGGAATATATACTACTTAGAAGAGGTTATGGATTCTTAATCTGTTAGGTTGTTAGTGTAGTGATATGAAAGAATAATAGGTCTCTGTCTTCCTTTGAGTGGTCTTTGGTAAATGACAGATTAAGTATAGAATAATGATATAATTGAGTGACCCTTAATTCTTTGAGTAGTAGGGATGTTTTCAGTGACATGACAGATTAACCATAGTATAATGATATAACTGGGTGACCCTTGAGAGCCATGCCAATTTATCCTTATCAGAGGAGTACACAAGGTATTTGACTATCAGCTGTCTGACTTCAAATTTTCCAAATTCTGTACAGAGGCAGAGTGGGTTAGAATGCTGCCTTTGTGTGCTAACAATAAGGTGCCTTAATCTGAGTGTGAACACTGTCAATGTAATGACGACCATACAGTTACATTGTGTCACTTGGGTAATTTTGTGTAGTGTTCATGTGGTATCAGATGGTGCTATCAGCCCATTTAGAGAGGCAACATTTGAATATTTATTAGTAATTTTGGCAATAATGAAAAACATTATGACATTATGAGTAGTACAAGACAGCCACTTCTTTGTCTCTTCCCTCCAAGAATGTCTGTACTCACATAACATCACCAGTACTTGGTCACATCGTCATGTTAAAGTTGCCAGGAATACAGTACATTTTATACAAGCTTGTGTATGGATTTTCTATTTTGAAACAAAATAACTGTCGTGAAGTGACAAGTGCTTGTCAATATTACTTGTCATCCTTGTCTGATTGGCTGCTTCTGCATGCAGTGTAAAATGCCAACTGCCAATCAAATTGCCTTGATTACGTACAAGTAAAAGGTCTATGTTTTGTTCGATATAAAGTGAACTGCTTTGTCTCTTTGAAGATGCCTTTGACCATCTGAGCTGGATATTTACATCTTACAAATCATGTATCAGCATGTACGTAGTATTTATTTATGTTTCTAGATGTTTTGCACAGTTCTAAAAAGACTCCCTCTCCTTCAACAGTGACACAGTATACTTCACCATTAAAGATGTTTAAACTTGGTTAATTACAGGTACATTGACACAGCAGGGACCATTGCTGTCTAAACTTGCGGAATCAAGACGGTCATATGACCAGAACAACATTCTCTGGACCATATGGAGGTCACATATCCAGGACAGTGCTGCTGTGGAATATTGTATCCTTGAACAAGCACAGCTTGAATTGTATCCTTGATCAAGCAGGCAATTAAATACCAGCAGGAAACATGGTTTATCCTTTTTCAAAGAATGTTAATAAATATTTTAATGTTTGATAATGACAATAATAGATTATACATTTCCATTTCATATTTGAAATCAATGTGCATCTGACATGAATAAAAAAATGGAATTAATTATTTCATTTCATGCAACAATTATGAGAAAGACATCTCAAAATTCGATAACAAAATCAGGGATCTTTTATACAATGTTAGTGTTAGAAGATATACATTCGTGAAGTAATATTGCATAGTGTTGTTCTTTATTCCGGTTCCTGAAAGTGATCTTAGTTCTACAACTATCATAATTCTAAGTTAAGTATGGGAGTTAGTTTGTTGTAGTCACCTTCATGGGAAGGTGCTAGATGTCTTCAGTCAGATGCATGAGGTCAAGTATGGATGATGTGTGTTGACAGAAGTGTCGTACTGTGTTGTACAGTGTCATACAGTGTCATCAAGAATGGTGGTGTATGTTTCAGACTGATCCTGATTGATCACATAGAGTTGGTCCTGCTTCATATCACAGCTGTCGGAGACGAGGCCAAACTGTCTGAGCGGCCAAAACGAGAGGTAAATATGCTGTTATATCACAGTGTCAGTTGATGAGTATGACAGTAGTTGAGGAAGAGAGAAGATTGTTGTTACTGTGGCAGTAGAAACAATAGCATCTTTCATTGGGTATGTTGGAATATCTGCCACATTCCATACCTAGTTGAAAGTAATTGCCTCTAAATCTTGTAAATAGTCATGCATCCAAATCATTGTTGATGTGATAGACACAAATGTGTTTGCTCACTTGGCTCAACATGACTAAGCTTCAGATCATGACGAGAGAGGGCAGTACCAAGATGTCTAGAGTTAGAGCCAGTTTCTGTTTGGTGTTCATTCGTGAAGAACCATAGTTCATATTGTTGGAGAGGAAGACCCTTTCTGGAAACAAAGATTTAAGTTTTGTTCATGTCATCCAAGTGGCTTCACAAAATGCTCCCAAATGTTAATGTTGTGTTTCATATGATCGAAGATGACGCATGATTGCTCTTTGCTTTGTTCCTGCCACATATACATATCGAAAGAAGTTATGGATGACCTGGCTCTGTCTGTGGAACTTGGTAAACAGTAGGAACGTCTGTGGATATGCCCCTGACTTAATTTGTGTCCATTTATGATACTAGCTGGTTGATCAAGAGAATAAACATCTAAGGACTCAAAATGTGGTGCTGATGGGTTCATTCTGCTGAAGGTCATTAGGTAATCTGTTATCTGTTCAGGCACAGGTGCCTGATTTATATGTATAGAAGACTTACAAATAAGATGTCATGATGAGGAATAAAGACATTATATCATAAAATATGTTTTAAACTGGTTTGTGAAAAAAACTCATGAAATACAACATTTCTTCGACAAATTCTAACAGAAATATTTGAATCATCAGTTACATATCTTTCTGCTAAATCTCTACCTGCAGGATACACCCTTTGTTAATAAAAAAAAGATAATCATCAATAGCACCCTTTTCTATGTCATGTGTAACTGGTATTGTCATATTTTTTAGAAATATTGAAATATTTTGGTATTTCTAGGTGTCTGTGGCACAGAGATGCTTCTCATTCACGTGCTAGAAATTGAAGATGAAACCTTGGTTGGACCCAGTCATATTTCTAGGTTTGTGTGCACCTACTTCATGGGTTTCACCAAGGCGATAAACATGTGACAGCTGAATCACTTGGGGATTTTCTCCTACACAGATCAGGAACACCATGGCACACTGGTGTACGATGGTACGATGTTAAACCCAGCTCACTACAAATCATGATGAATATTAACACAATATTCAATCTGACATTGACATTTCACCTTTCTCCACTTTGATTACTTGACATCATGCATTTTTCATCAAGAGTTCTGTCTCCTAACCTTGACATGCAAGCTGCACAGGCATTGACGTTGGCTGACTAAAAGCTGACCATATTGGAGTTAAGATCTGTTATTCACTAAGAAGGCTTTATGAATTGGGACCCTGCAATATAACAGAAATATACTGAGAGAACCATTGCTGGAGGGTTTCTACACAGATATATATAGTCAAGTACGGAAGTTGAGTGTTGACCGAAGTGTTGTAGCAGTGTTCTTTAATATAAAGGAAAGTGCAGTTGTGTGACATATATGATATAATAATGACCAGAGTTCCATTGTTCAAAACAACCCTAGCTAAGATCAACCTTAAACACTAAGGTTAGAGTTACGATCACCTTAAGAAAAAGATACACCCGTTGCACAAAACAACCTTGGGGCAACATTAACTCGGACTCCTACCTTAGTCATAACCTTTACCCGGACTGAACTCTACAGCGTAGGAGTAATGACAGCATCCCTAGTTACCATCTCTCTTCTTGTATTCGTTCAAACCTTCTTTTTAGATAGCTCTGGCTACGGCTGCCCATATATCTGAGCTGCATGCTTTGGATGTGTCTGCCTTGGCTTGAGGTGGGAGGGACTTCATTGTCAAGAACCAGTTGTTCTGACAGCCAGATTGCTTGTTCTCTATTCCACCTCTGTCATTGATTGTGGATCCAGAAGACACGGAAGACTTGTCCTTGTGCCCAGTACATGCTTTGCAGATCTACCTGGTCGTGTCTAGAGTTTTTGCAGACTACGGAAAAGACTGTTCATCCCCTTGTCAACAGCCTCTACTGGGGAAGTCTCAGGCCACTCTGGCTTTCTGGCTCCATTCTACGATCTTGAGAACCAACTTCACTGGACTACTTCCATCATCGTCAGCGAAACCTCATGAGACTCGAACATTAGCACCTACGATGGCGCTACATAGGAACTGTTTGCTGCAGAGCATCATGGAGGCTTGGTTCTGGCAGTCAGAGACAGTCTTTGCCGCACACTATCTACGGGATCTGTCGGTGGTGGATGTTGAAGGACTTCATCAATTTGGGTCCTTGGTCTTCACACAGTAAGCTTCTTCTTCCAAGAATCGCAGTTAACAGTTTGTTCACGAGATCGAATAGCTATGTACTTGATAAAATATGTCAAAGTTATCCACGTCTTAAGTATTGTTTCAATGGGCAAGATTGACTCACCGAGGGAACTAGGGCATGTGCATACCGTCATGCGGGACTATGACAGACTGTGGGCTTGTCTGGTATTACATGCTGAGAAGATCAACATTCCACTTGCTGACCTCTACTCTCTGAGCAATTACATCAGTCAAGAGTTGATTCCGATTACCCTTCATGGGTGTCGAAGTGTTCCGCTCCTAATCCTTTTTCATTTGGGGTAAGTCAGGGAGATTGGATCTGAACGTTAAACTAGTTGAGCATTGAGCAGGCTATGCCTTCTTTCACCAGTTGGGTGCCTGTGAGGATAGTACTGAAGCAGGAACTGGCCAGTTCGAGCTGCGGTTTCCTGACAAATCTGTGGGGCGGCTGGGTTTACTTGCCAAACTACATCCTTTTGTTTGTCAAAAGTTGCGGCTGAAAACCACAGGTACTCCGGAGCACCCACTCAGTGGAGTTCTGTGCTGTGTAAGTCAAGGGGTGTTTTGAAGCAACCCATCACATGTGTAGAGTTAGTATCGAAGGAAAGATACTTCTCTCGGTCTTCGTGTGACATGTGTACTCCTCTTGGTGAGTTGTCAGGATAATGTGCAGCCCTCCTGTCAACTGTGGGATACTGCATAATATGAGATAGGATAAGTTTAAAAATTTGTAAATTTTACAATAAATTGAATATTTATATGCTTATCCTATCTCACGCTAAGGATTCCCATCCGACCTGCCCCACATCACAGATTACGATGGCACCAAGGCGAGAATGACAATTGTGGGTTGTCACGTGAGGCTTGAGCATGCAGCACAAGATGAAGGATGATTGACAGGTGTCTATAGCGAGAGAGAGGGCAGAGGTCAGGTAGTCAACATTTTTTGTTCTACTTAGCAAAAACATGTTCCACATAACGTTTGTGATTTATAGGATATAACAGTTAACAATTTTACACATCTTGCACCAGCTGCAACGTGAAGACTTGGATGGAAACCATTTTGTTTGATCAAATTTAGCAGGAGGAATGTCATTTAACATTGTTTAATGTTTAAGCCACTAGGCTACATTGCTGCCCCTAACAGGTTCACCCAATCCAGTGATTTCCCAGATCATGACTCTTGGTTTGTCAGTTTCATACTCTTGGCTGCCCAGCAAAGTGATAAAAGTTTAGTGCTTTGGGGCGTTGTTAAGTTTTTCACACATCAGGCTGATGTGCTCTGCTATTACTGAAATAGTGTTCAGAATGGTGTTAAATTACCAAGTCATGTTGACTGATGCTTCTATAAGGTTGACATAACATTTTAGTTTAGAGTTATTGCATGTTATCAATATTTTGTACACCGACACCAGAGAATAGGTGAGTACCATGGATGAATGTCCAAACTGGTACTAACTGACCGACTGAGTGACAGAGACCTGCTACAAGTAACTCAGTGTCAGAATGGCTGATAGAGTTTGATATCAACTGTTTTGTGTGAGACATGAACCTGTGATGGTTTAGGGAATGAATAGTCATAGATCACAAAGGCAGTCCATCATCATAATGATGTTCAAAAGTTTTGAATAACATAGATCACCATTATCATCATCATCATCATCAGTAGTGGCAGCAGCAGCATCTCCGTCCTTTGATCACAGACAAAGATTGTTTAGGAATGAAAATCTGAACAAACTTTATGAACCAACGAATATTTGAATCATAACTTGAGACACAATACGTACATGAAGGTAGCCTTGACTTTATCAGTGTTAAATGGACGCAGAAATGCCTGAAGGGTTATCACCATTTTATGACAAGTTGGCGGCACAAGAGCTCTAAGAGATGAATGTGTTCTGTTAAGTATCAATATTGCCCCTATAACGCTATTACTTTTTCAATCATACTGGTTGGTCAATAAATCTTCCACTCGCTGGAATCATTATATGTCCAGCTTGTTGCTGTTGTGGGAAAATCAACTGGGCACTGTGCAAGAAGAAACCATTATTTCAAAAAGCTGCATACCTTTAAACTGTTTTGGGATTTTTTTTAGTTTAATAATTTTAGGAAATGAAAACAAGTAATTTCATGATTAGCAGCAATGTTAAATTTTATGTCCCCCATTTTATTTCATGCCTGTTAAAATTCCTGTATGCTTGTGGCTGGACATTGGTGGGGTAGCTGGTGGGGTGATTAAAACACTCACACCGAAAGATCTGTGTTCAGTTCCCCACATGGGTAGAATTAGTAGAACCCATTTCTGTTGTCCCATGCAGGGATTTTGCTCGAATGTTGCTCAAATTGCCATAAAATCCAATTCACTCCTGTATACTTGTGTCTGATTTGTCAATAGAGCGATCCAGTTCGTGCCGATAAGGCCCACCCACTTCGTTTTTTAACGCTAGGGGAGGCAACCTCTGACTAACAACAATGTCATCACCACCAGCGAAACATATGTGATTGAGAATGGTGTTGACAAATTCTGCTTGTGGTACTTTGGTATCCGTTGTTTGTGAATGATATTTAAAGAGGAAAGTTATACGTATTTTATTTTTAAGATATCTTAGTTGACAGACTGTAATTGGCGAGTGAACATGAGTTACGTGCCCGATGAAAAATTGTCTCGGCCAGCGGCTGCGTGTAGGAAGCATATTTTCTTTCGAAATAATTACTCTAGCAGGGAAGTGAAACTGAAGTATGTTGGGTTTTTTTCTAAATTCACATCATGATTTTATAAAAAATGTGAACACAACCACTTGTTCAAGTTCGACTGAGTGAGTGAGTGAGTTTAGTTTTACGTCGCACTCAGCAATATTCTAGCTATATGGTGGCGGTCTGTAAATAATCAAGTCTGGACCAGACATTCCAGTGATCAGCAACATCGATCTGCACAATTGGGAACCGATGACATGAGTCAACCAAGTCAGCGAGTCTGACCACCCGATCCCATTGGTCGCCTCTTACAACAAGCATAGTCGCCTTTTATGGCAAGCATGGGTTGCTGAAGGCCTATTCTACCACGGGACCTTCACGGGTCACCTTTCATGGCAAGCATGGGTTGCTGAAGGCCTATTCTACCACGGGACCTTCACGGGTCACCTTTCATGGCAAGCATGGGTTGCTGAAGGCCTATTCTACCACGGGACCTTCACGGGTCACCTTTCATGGCAAGCATGGGTTGCTGAAGGCCTATTCTACCACGGGACCTTCACGGGTCACCTTTCATGGCAAGCATGGGTTGCTGAAGGCCTATTCTACCACGGGACCTTCACGGGTCACCTTTCATGGCAAGCATGGGTTGCTGAAGGCCTATTCTACCCCGGGACCTTCACGGGTCACCTTTTATGGCAAGCATGGGTTGCTGAAGGCCTATTCTACCCCGGGACCTTCACGGGTCACCTTTTATGGCAAGCATGGGTTGCTGAAGGCCTATTCTACCCCGGGACCTTCACGGGTCACCTTTCATGGCAAGCATGGGTTGCTGAAGGCCTATTCTACCCCGGGACCTTCACGGGTCCCTTTGATTAACAAAGCAGATGTATCAGGACATACCCAGAAACAAATATTCAGCACCTAATCTTCAGCAAATCTCAGTAAAATTGCTCTCTACAAATCTGTACACCATCCTAAAATGATACTGAATATATGGAAATATATTTTTATAATCATCCTCTTCAATTCATTTTTCTGAGTGTACTTTGTTGTGGAATCCTAATTTACAAACTTCCACAATACTGGACTTCATGAACTGTCAGTGTTTAGGTTCAGGTATATAACACCACCATAACACAAAGAAGATCCAAGATACACTCTGCACCTGTACACTGACCCATCTTCCAGAAACAGGAAAATCTTTGAACAAAGGATCCACAGTTACCAAAACAATTAACTAGGTTTTTCCAGAGATAATTACTAATGTACATAAGGTACAAAAAATATATACAAATTCAAAGCATTTTGTCCATAAAATTACAAATGGACATCATTGCTTCTTAAACAATGATACTAGTAATCTTTGTTTTATTATATCTGAGACCATATCCCTAGAGGACATAACACAAAATCTGATCGATTTCCTTTTCTGGAATACTTACTAATGTCATAAAAAAACATATTAAAGTTGTTTCAAAATGTGGTAA
This sequence comes from Haliotis asinina, assembly GCF_037392515.1. Taxonomy (NCBI): domain Eukaryota; kingdom Metazoa; phylum Mollusca; class Gastropoda; order Lepetellida; family Haliotidae; genus Haliotis; species Haliotis asinina. Next base: position 28,179,817 of record NC_090288.1, on the reverse strand, counting down.
AAGTCATAACAAAACTTTAGGACATTTAGGAAAATGTCCTAAAGCATTCACATCCTGCAAACCAGCGTGCAAATTAATATGAAGCTAATTTTCCAAATTACCATGCATCAACAAACCTTGAACAATTTGTCCATTTTACTAAACAACACACTGGTTCAGCCATGAAACAGTAATAACTTCCTCAAAAGCTGGTGATTTCAAAGAAGTATTACATCAAATCTGAGTTAAATGTATGTTTTGATATTCGTTTGAGTTACATGAATAGTCAACTGAGATTCTGTAAGTTATTCTGTTCCAAGATTGTGTGGCCAAAACGTAGCATTTTGTAGCATGTTGTCTTATTTTTGAAACTCTGTGGATGTTGAAATACCTTTAATATGAATTTTGATACAAGTAATCACTTTCAGACTAATCTTATGAGCAAATATATTATTTTTTCAAAAAAAACCATCTTAAAGCAGGAGCAAAGAAACTAACTTAGTGTCAAATTATTGCTCTGCCATGACATGTCTGTAGTGTTGTCTAAGCATGCCAGGTTCTGCTTTCAAACCACAGGAATCTAATATGTCCGTCAGTTAGGTATAATCGTTTATAATTGATTGTATTATTATTTATTTTATTACCTTTCTACATTTACTGAAGGATGCAAGCTTCTTAAAAGATGTCTTGCTATCATTTCCAGTGAAGTAATTAAAATGACAGTTGTAATGACTGTATCATTCCTAAAGTGTTCCAGTGTACCTCCCCTGCATGAAAAAATTATGTTGTAGCAAGAATTTAAAAAAAATAGTATTCTCTTAGTTAAGAAATACAATTCTATTTAATTCCCTCCAATATTCCAGAAAGTCATTATTCTTCTTGCATAGTTTTCGTCTCAGTCCACATCTCTTTATAGAAATTCCGAAATATTTAAGGCATGGTTTTATAGACACTCATTTTGAAATGCTTTTCATATTTTCAATATTGCATGATAGGCATCTGTTTATACTGTCCCTTTGAAAAAAAAATATTACTCCTCAAACATTTTGCACTGTTAACATATAGTGTACTGTGCAGTGGCTCTTCAGACTGTCCTTTTGAAACTTGACAACATTATAAAATGTGTGACAAATTTAAGTATATGTAAGATTGAAGGCAAGTTTTGCCATTTTGGTTGATCCTAACCAACATCAGATCGCTGTCAGGTTTGTTTACATTGTGTCATGGCCTTCTCACCTGTCTCGTTTCAGCTTTATGGTCTACCAAATCAATGCCCAAGTAAGCAAAAGCAATTTTATAAGTTACAAAACTTGTCCATGTGCATAACACTTGCGAAGCCTTAAACTGTTAGTTGTTGTCATCTAATTGATAATGGTTTGACATGTGCGAAAGTGTGGAAATTCATGCTAATTCTCAACTTTGAGCAGACATAGGTTTTGTGAATGATGGTGCCAACAATTATCTGATCGTGGGGCCTGTTGCATTCCTTGATTCACCTCAATTTTTTTGTCTTTTTTCAAAGTATAATAGATTTTGCAAGTGTGAGTGGCATAATTTGAAGCTCATCGCTTTGGAGGCTTTGTTTTGATCCGGAAATAAGTCTGATATATCCACAATCTCTTGCCCTGCCTGCTGATTGACTGAAATCGACGAATGTGCCAGCTTTGATCAGCAGACTGGATAGGTCTATTATGAAATAGGGGGAAAAGTTGTTGACCACCAAACTAAAACCCTTTTTACTCATGGTTTTGAGTTTGTGGCAGAGCCGGATATTTTGTGACAAATCATGCTCATATTACTATATGGTTCAGGTATTTGGGAGGAGAGGTACTAGGTACATGGATACGGTACAAACTACATGCTTAACATCATTTGGGAATGTTTGCAGGTGTGCATCAATTAAGGCCATATTGGTTGGGTGTGGTAGATATACACACGTTTCTAACACGTTGGTAAGCATACATGGGTTTTAGATGTACATCACTTCTTTTTCACAACTGGTGTTTCATATGTTTGGATAGAGCAAGATGCTGGAAAAACACGAATGTTTAACAGCACTTTTGCGCAAAGAATCTGTGATATATATTCCCAGATTTTCATGACTCTCTCTGTACATCCAAAATTTTAAGGAATTACTCGACTTTCAAATCATTATTACAGCCTGAAATATATCTTACAGCTCTCAGTCATAACACCTTGATTTGTGCATTCCATGAATTATTTATTGTCTCTCTCCTTGGTAGAAAATGCCCAAACCATGACTTCTGTCGCAAATTTCATGATACATGTTTTCCTGTTCATGAAGATGTACATATGTTCTTCCTGTCACATGTTGAGGCTATGTCGTTACAATCAATTGTACTTTGGGTCAGATGGCTAAACTACCAAATAAATAAACTGAATTGAACTGAATCTATTGGTGCCTCCATTTCGATGGATTCTTCTTTTTCATCTTCACTGAAAGTTTGTCCTGCACGATGTAAAATCAGCTCATATTGGTGCGATCTAACTTCCAGGTAAAAATTACATCGGGAACATCTTTTACAGCTGCAGAATCCATGGTCACTGTCAAGTTATATATATAACCAAAAATAACCAAAGAGGAAGCCATCGGCAATGGTCACATTTGGCATCATGTCTCGTGATAGTGACTCTGTGCATTAACTGTTTGTTGTTTCCGTAATAAGCAGAATTCTTAGGCTGTTTTTCATGTTTTTATTGCAATTTTACAAACCTTTTGAGAAATTTTGATGCGTAAAGTGATCTTTTGGATGTATTTTCCTTATATAAAAAAATAGGTAATAAGATTGAGGAAATTGATGATTTCTTTCAATTCAATACCAAACGTGAAGGTGAAGCATCAGTCGGATTGCTATTCTTGTTGTAGACTCTTTAGCTTAACAGGAAATAAAGAAAATAATTTTGTATCAATATGTATCTATGTGACATGAGGACTAAAATTCAAAGAACTCTGGTAAAAATAATCATGTTTGAACCAACACAACTCCCAAATTCCAAGTTTGAACATTTTGATTTTGAAAACTCTGATAGAATAACTAAGATTGCGACAGTGATATATGATTTTTCTAAATCCTTAGACAGCACAGTTAGATCCCATAAATACAATCACAAGACCTTTATCCAAGACAAAGAGGACCAAAAGAAAAGCCAGATGAAATGGAAATGAGTGATTTGTGAGCTATACACAGAGACAAGCACAATCCCTTTGGCACCCTTTTTCTATAACGCTGATCCTTGTTGGTCAAGCAAAGAAATATAAAACATAACCGATCTCAGACCCAATAGCCAGGGGTGTTATTAAACATCATGGATTAACTTCTAAAGTTCTCTGTGGCAGAAGAGTGGAAAAAGTTCTCTGAATCAAATGGAAGTATTGAATGTCTTCCTGGATGATGCCTTGTAGTCCCACTGGGATCCAATCTTGCAATGCTTGTGTAATAAAGTGGACCTTATCTCAGCTTAGCATCGCCATCATTTCTTGCCAAATTCGTCAAGCAACTTACCATGTTTGTTTTATCAATAGCTAGTTTTAATCATTAGGACATTTTTTCGTCTGTGGAGATGGGAAGGTAATGACTGGATCGCCAGATAAATATTTGATTTCAATTTTACTCCACTTGCAGTAAATGCATAATTTTCTGTGTCACTGATGTGGTTATTTACCAAGTTTACCCATCATTTCCTTACAGCTTGACATAATAATGCTCAGATTGACGACTTCACACGTTATTACGATGCTAACGCTGTAATTTTATTTCCACACGTCTTTGAGTGCTTGTCCACGGATGTTTTCTCAATGGGCATAGATTTCTTGCAAGTCTTTCAATATTTTTCTTGATGGTCTCTTGCAACATCGCTGTGACAACACTAATGAATTGTCAGTTTAAGTTTTCCTGCTCATGTGCTGCCCATGTTGTTGGCTTAGCTTGCATTAAATCTGTGTACAGGGTAACTAGACTTGACTTACTTCTCAGATATTTCCAGACAGTAAATATTTTCTAACATTCCTCTTTATTCCATGGTGCTTATGAGACTTTCTCTGTAAGGAAGTTTAATATATTCTGTATTCTTTTGATACTGGAAGTTCTTCAGAACACTGATGGTGTAGTGTAAAAAGACCTGGATGAAAGGGAATCAGGGGACTCTTCTCGTGTATAGTTATGTATCTGCTTGTATAAGCATTAATTATTTGTTCCAAATATTTTAATGGAAATATATTTAGATAACTGATGAACATATGACAAAATAAGAACATAAAATGGGTACATAGGTACCAAGTGTTAGGCGTCAGATGTACATGCTGTTTACAAAGACAGATCTTGTATCCGTGGCAACATGGGTAAAACATCAGCTAGTCCAGTGACATTGTGCACTAGGGCCGCGGTGATAGGTTTGAGTCTGAAAGTGTCTGTAAGGTTTATCACTTCATGAATTTATGTGAAAAATTTGTTTTCAGAGCATCAATTAGGAGTAGTTTGTTACCTAAAAACTTGATTAGCAGAATTTAATTGGTTACATGAGGCATCAGCACCGGGTTTGAAATTCTGATTTATGCAGAAAACATTATGAGATTCTTTGATCATGGATTTTTTCCATTCAAGTGCACTCTAACTCTCTATAAATAGGCATGCCCTTGTTAGGGGTTGAAGAAATGAGGCTTGATTAAAAAGTTCCAGACCTTGGTTCAAGGAATTACATGACTGTGAAATGATTTGTTGTAGTAGTTAGATGATGTGACAGAGGCATATACACCAAAATATGTGTCACTTTAGCACATAGCTATATTTTTCATTTCAGTTTGAGTCGCCAACTTCTAGAATGCCGATCAAACAATTTGCCAGGGTCTATTTTAATTTTATAACACTTCAGGAGGAAAAAGATAAGATGTATCTGTGTCACACATTACTCTAGTTTGGTAGACATTTCTGGTTGCTAAATTTCTGGTTGATGTGAATGTATTTTTTTTTTCAGGTGTCTTCAATCTTGTCCAGTGAAGTTCTAATCAGTCAGTCTGGGAAATTCCTCTACAACAAGTTGGTATCTCTAGTACAGAGACATTATAACCTAGGGTCTACCACTGTTACAGGCATCCCTATGAAGGTGAGTCTTGTCTGACTCTATTACAGAAGACTCTATTACAGAGTGGGGTGTCCCACTATTGAAGGTGCATCTGCACATCACCTCTGTCTATACTTTAGTCAGCTCATAACCTTTCTCTATAGTATTACTGCACATCACCTCTGTCTATACTTTAGTCAGCTCATAACCTTTGTTTATACTTTAGTCAGCACATAACCTTTGTTTATACTTTAGTCAGCACATAACCTTTGTTTATACTTTAGTCAGCTCATAACCTTTGTGCATACTTTAGTCAGCTCATAACCTTTGTGCATACTTTTGTTATCACATAGCCTTTGTTTATACTTTAGTCAGTTCATATCCTTTGTGCATACTTTAGTTAGCACATAACCTCTGTCTATCGTTTGGCCTGCACATAACCTTTGTCTATAGTTTTGCCTGCACATAACCTCTGTTTGTAGTTTGACGTGCACATCACCTCTGTCTATAGTTTGGTTGGCACATAACCTTTGTCTATAGTTTGACCTGCACATAACCTTTGTCTACAGTTTGGTCGGCACACAACCTTTGTCTATAGTTTGGCATAAACTTTTCAGATACCTTCTTTTCACACTTCCTTTGCCACCTTGCTTATGTGGCTTTAATGTCATCTGTTGTTATAGTACTTTACCCAGTCTACATGTTTAACCCTGCTCAATGAGAGCAGTGAAGGCTGGCAGCATTCCCAAACCCTTGTGGCAAGTACCAACAGACAGCAGATGTAAAAACATGTAACACTGCATCAAATCAGAGTAGTTGTCTCTATATGAGACAGGCCAGTACAGAAAGATATGGGTGGGTTTTTTGCCATTTGTTTCAGGGATGATCTTTTCAGGCAATCAAAACCAACTTATCAATTAAGTCTGTCCACATGTCAAAAACATCAGCCTGAAATACTACAACAGGCAGTAGGGGGTCATTCTCAGTGACATGAACATCACATGTGGCTTGGTGTCTCTATTCTGGCAACAGCATTCTCAAACAGGGGAAGGAGTCTGTATAATTAAAAAGATCTAGTCATAATGTTCGTCACTGGAGTGTGTGGTAGAGACTAGATTTATTTACTGCTGCTATATAGCGAGAATATTGCTGAGTGTATCATTAAAAAACAAACAAAACATTCTTCTCAGAGTGCTAATTTCTACAATTTCTTGGGAGATAAACTTGTTGTGATTTCAATTTAGATGTAAATCTGATATTTGTATTTTTAATATTAAGCCTGTGTTTATTCATACTCACCTCATCTCATCTCATCTCACCTAAGCTGTATATTTTGTGAAATAAGCAACTTGTTCTAAAGAAACATTTAAATTCAGACAATATGATTTGTTTTAGGAATATGATTAGTCTGAATACTAATCTGTTACCAAGTTTAGCTGCTCATTCTAACAAATTTACACTATGGTCAAGGAGTTTCTCAGTTTCCATTTTATCTTCCTCCAGAGAAATAAGACTGGCTCCAATAGGCCAGTGTGTGTGTATGTGTGTCAATTCCACACTTTTTCCTAGTAGCCTCCCTTTAAAGTGTTCTTATGATGAATTGTTCATTTGGAAACATTTTGAGAAGTGATGAGCACATCTCATCGTGCTAGCATCAGTAAATAATTGACAATTGTGTTTTTCCATACTGACTGAAAGAATGTTTTTGAACACATATAACCTCAGCTTTGTTGTTCATGAAGAGAAATATTCAATAAATGTTTCTATAGAACAGAAAACAAATCCTTTTGGATCCTTTCTTGTTGAAATGTTATGAAAAATTTGCATAATGTTAGGCATTTGATGGAAACAGTTAAATTTTGCTTCTCATGAATGCTAGGAATTCAAAAGTGTTGAGAATTCCTTCCAAAGAAATCCTTGCTGCTGAGGCGTGCTATATAGCAGTTATATCCCATGTGGTCTCTGTTGTTGCCATCAGCAGCAGGAGCATATGGATGAATGGATGACCAGCAATTTAACCCTGCCAGTGATCATCAGTGTGTCATTAATTAAGGTCGTGCTCTGTTTATGAACAATTCATTCAGTGTTCTCCAACTGCCCACAGTCATAGGAATATCTCAGAACTCAACAGCAAATCGACAAACAGTAATTAACACAGATTGCTGTGTCTGAAACTGCTGATGTCAATAAGTCACTTTATGTAGAGCCTTGTGGTTAAAGTGTTTGCTTGTCCAGCTGTATATCTGAGTTTTGTTCCTCACAAGCCCATGTCATAATAGAGCCTAGATGGTAAAGTGCATGTGTAGCTGCATGTTTGAGTTTAGTTCCTCAAATACCCATGTATATCTAAATGTCACTAGATGTAGAGTCTTGTGTTTAAAGTGTTTGCTTGTCGAGCTGCACATTTGTGTTTAGATCCTTACATCCCCAAGTATATTTAAAGGGCAACAAGCAGAAAATGGGTACCTTGTAGGACAAGTTATATGACTGTTAGACTTCTCACAAGCACCTTGGGGTATCAAGGTATTAATGTCCAGTATGCTTATTTACAAATCTATATGGCAGTATTGAGTATTCTGATAGTATTCTATAAAAATTGTGAGGACAGTTTTACCAAACTGGTCATTAAAAAAGATTAGTGTTAGAAATTCAATCATTCATGTGATGCACTTCAGATGAGGTGTCTCAGATCTTGCTGTGTCAGGACATGCTTTTTCACAAGTTGTTTTGAGAAAGTTTGGAAGCTTTAACAGTGCCTCAAGGTGGTAATGTGTAATTCATGCCAAGAACATCCGTTGATTATAAAATATTTATTTGTTTGCTCCTGGCAATAATGCATCTGTATCTGTGTGGGATTCGCACATAGACCAGTTGCTCTCTCCTTCTGGACTTTCTTGATTACAGAAATGTTCAATTCCATGCCTTTCATATATTCTAACTTGTATGAATACTTTTTGGACAGGTTGGCAATATGAGGTCTTCTGTGTACACTGAGTGGAAAAAAACTTATTATCCCCCGCCGCATGTTTAGCACGAAGCTGGGGATATACATTAGTATTAGGCTATGTCCGTATGTACGTACATATGAATTGGAATATCTTAAGAACCATTCACTAGATTCTTTTCATATTTGGTACCTAGGTTCATGATAGTGAAAGACAGGTCTCAGTCAGGTTTGGTGACCTTGGCCTTCATATCATGGTCACAAGAGGACTATAAACCTTTCACCCTTGTCAGCAAGATATCTCAAGAACCATTCCCAGCTTATTGTAGGGAAGGTGCAGGACCAAGTCGATTTTGGTGACCTTCCCTTAACTTTCAAGGTCACGGCAACACTTTGAGGATTCAGCATGTTGCAGCGTGAATTATGTCACCTTAGTGACAATGCTTGTTGTGAACAAACTTTGAGGAAAATATTGACTGAAAATGTACTTTCAGTTCATGTGGAACAAACAAGAGCAGTGTAACTTCAGTTTGTATTTAAATCAAGATATTGTATTTAAGTACTGAATTGTTTTGTAAATTCTAATCATATTTACAGCAAGAATATTGCTTCTCAATTACAAATTCTTTTCAGCAGGCAGCACCTTGGTATCACTGAAACATTTTCGTTTTCCTGCTGTCACTACTCTCTAGATTCAATCTTTGGTGGTTCCAGGTTACCACTGGTTGATGTAACTATTATTTACATCACACCCGTAACTATTGCATCATTCATCAACAAAGACATAGGTACAAAATAGTCATCAGTCTTTCCCTCTTATCTGTCTGTGACTAACTGGTTTAATCTTGGGTGATTCCAGGTTAGCAATGCTTGATGTATGTTATAAGTATCATACCATTTACAATCAATATGTATCCATCTCAGGATTGTTTGGTCTTATTCTGTTTGTCTACAAGCTGTTATCAGACTGCATTCATCAACAGATAGGCACAGTATTGTCAGTAATCTTTCCCTCTCATCTCCCTGTGTCTGACTGATGTCTTCTGTTCCAGGAGGAGCAGAATACAAGTTCCTCCACCAACTATGATGTAGAATTGTGGCACCCAGCATATCCTTAACTACTGCATCATTCATTCATCAACAGATAGGCACAATATTGCCACTAATCTATCCCTCTCATCTCCCTATGTCTGACTGTTGTCTTTGGTTCCAGGAGGAGCAGAATGCAAGTTCCTCTGCCAACTATGATGTGGAGCTGTTGCACCCAGCATCTGTGCATGAGGAGATCTTCAAGACTGGTGAGTACACTCTTAATGAACTGGTCATGCTTAGTCTGTCATACAGACCTTGAAACATACTGTGAGTGAGTCGTGCGCAAGGAAGCAGATGACTTCTGAGCTCTCATGATTTTATACAATTTATCTTGTGAATATTAACTGGGACTTGTCAGTGCTTTGAGCATTGCCTTTATGTGGTGGAAGTCAGCGCTATATAAATGCTCTTATTGTAATAATTGTGTGTTCAGTACAGCACATGCAAGTCTATGATACGTTTCAAGACCTTGTTCGTACCTTCAACATCGGGCATTGTTTAAGCTGTCAACATAACTAATTGTCCATGCTATCAACATAACTAATTGTCCATGCTATCAACATAACTAATTGTCCATGCTATCTACACAGTCCATGCTATTGACATGGGGCATGGTTCAAGCCAAGGTACATTTTGGAAGAGGGATTGCATTTCAGTGATTAGTATGTAATGGACAAGAATAAAAAAAATTCCTGGATTTGTTATTTTAGTTTAATTTTTAATAAATTTTCAAAAATAAACAATACACTCCATTAGGCTTCAGGCTTACTTTTAGTGTCTGTTTTATTTGGGATTTTATTTATAAAAAAAATGTCCTGCTTTTAAAAGGGTTTCAGTGTACTGCCATTTATTTCCAGTTCTTGTTTGTGTGTTGGGTTTTCAGCATGGTTAGAACCAGACAGTTGTACCCAAATGCATCACTCATTGGGCTTGTTTCAATGCTGAAGTCTTCATGTAAAATCTGTGATGTCTTAATTCAAATAGTTCCTACAGGGTTGAATACACATATCATTTTGTTCTATTGGGGTTTTTTTGCATTAGACATAAAGGACAAAATAGTTTTACCATATTCAATCTAGAGTATAGAGATATTTATCCAGCAAAAGAAATATATATATTGAAAACTTATTTTTTCACAATTCATTGGAGCTGAAGAAAATTGAAATTTTCTTTCAACATTGGATGTGTGCTTCCACTGTCTTCCGTCCTAATTCTTGTCTTGTCCTAATTTGCCTCATTATAATTGCTCAATGTTGGAATGTTAACTTTTTCGGGATCCCTTTTCTTAGCATTCCTTTATGTTGATACCATGGTATTAACGTCAAAATGAATTAGCAGTGGGTGTTGCAAGCTCACAACAATATTCGCTTTGACAGATAATTCAAAGCATTTTCATCAAGTTATTTATGTCAATTTTGATATTCAACTAATTGCTTTTTATGATGGATATGCACTGGGAATGGTTCAGTTGATTTCTTTCAGCACTATTTATAGACTGGGCATAGTTCTAGGTCTACATTTCCCCATGTTGATTCAATAGGTATCAATTCATGCACTTGGTAGAATGTCTCAAATATTTGATTGAAGAAGGAAAGGTTAATTACTTGACATCGAAATGCTTTAAAAAAAAAGTGATTTGCAAAGACATTCTGAGGACAAAGTGGAACATACAGAATGAACAGCTAGACCAAGGTCATTCTTCAGAAGAGTGGCATGTTTATGGAGTGAGCTGTTTTATGACTGAAACTTCTTGCATAACTTCAGAGTGAATCTAATCTAATTCTATCATGTGATAGAAAAATATTCCTTTCAGAATATCATCTTTTATGTGTAGATTTGGGAGATTTATTTTCTGACTGCATCTGATGGTTCATCTATATCAAAGTATTTATAGAAAATGATTACCAGTACATCAAGACTTTCCTTTCCTAACATGTTGAGGGGGTATTAATTCACTCACACTCTAGTATTTATGTTTCTTGATTGAAAGATTTGCAGTTATTTCCTTGATTCTTGTCGTCTTGATACATCAATCCATTAAACAATAACTAGCTGAAACATTATGTTGACGGAATAATGCCGAATGTGACATTTCAAAGGCTTCACACTCCACCATGTCAAAGAAAGATTTATGTTTTGTGACAGAAAATATCCCGACACATACAAATGTTACTTGTGGATTCCATCTCATCAATTCATGCATGAATATTTCCTAAAATCACCAAATATATTTTTGTCTCTTTTCTGAAAGACTCTTCTTGATTTGCCGTCATTATAAATAAAACTATAAAACACCACCAAGGAATATATACTCTGACCACAGCATTTACCATTGACATTATGCTTGCAGTGGACAATGAGGAGCCATCAAAATATGCATTTCATCTTTAATGTGAGTTAATGCTTTCCCCAATATAGGACATGGTCCAACAATGCATTCTTTGTCATTAGAGTGAGTTAGTTTACTTTTATGCCGGGTTAGGCAACATTCTCACAGCATTACAATGGGGACACACCAGAAATAGGGTTCACACATTGTGTTTATGTGGGGAATGGAACCTGAGTCAGGTGTGACAAGCAAACACTTCAATCACTGGGCTATCCCACTACCCCAGTGTCATTACAAGACACTGACCCGAGAAGGAGCTGTTCAGTGGAAGGACACAAGACGTAGCCTCACACATTATGTTCAATGGGGAATCAAGCCCGGTTCTGAGACAAGACACAGCAAACACTTTAATCACTGGGCTATCACACTACTCCATTGTCATTATAGACACTGACATGGGACCAACCTGTTCAGCTCTGTGCTTGCCCTGTTGAGGTCATCCAGCCACAGTGTCATGTGCAGTTATGTAATAATACATGGGTTTGTTGACAGTCCATAGAGACTATAATATGAGGTATTCAGCTGGATTCACACAACCATCAGTTCGAGGTTAACATGTGAAAAAATGGCTAAAAAATAATCTGACTTCTCCAAATGTCATGTATGGATTTACGTCTCCCAGTCTCATCTATTTGCTCGTCAATTCTTGTTGAAATTACCGAAAAAATGTTTTCTGTGTACACTGCTCCTTACACCGTTATCAGAGATGGTGTGGAATCAATGCTGGATATCTCCCAGGAAATACTGTCCACTCCTTGTAACACATCACAGAACTCAGGGGAATCACTTCAACCTCCAGTTCAGGTTCGGATCAATCGTGGTGTGAAAAATAAGTTTTATCATGCATCAGAGATCGTTGCAAGTCCTATGAAATTTGATTTCAATTTAGACAGCTTTGTCACTCGTTGAAAGGAACTTCTGATAATCATAGCAATTGGTGCACTTCTTTGAAGTTTAGATATGGTCTCCAGATAATTTGGGTTCCTTCATATACATCAATCACTCCAGTAAGGAAGCTTCTTGTCTGGGTCAGACTGTGGCACAAAGGCTGAGCTGTCATATTATTGCAATGATAGAAGCTGATAAAGCTGCACAAAATCCTTATTTATTCTCATAAAGTGTTATGATTGATAGTAAATGCAAAGATTTTAGTAAACATGATAATTTGTAATTGTCTCATTTTCTGTTATTGCCCCAAACAGAACATATGAAACGTCTTGTTTGTTTTTGCCAATTGTGAATATACAACTTCTTTAAAGTGGAGTTTTCTGCTCTTTCACTATTTCATGATTCTCCTCAGAACCACTCTGCAGTGTGTCTGAGCAAGGTATCAAAAGCTTGTTTTTAAAGCTTGTTGCATTCAGACAGGTTGTGTTGAAGGAACAGTGTGTGGTATTGCATCCATGCAGGTTGTGTTGAAGTAACAGTGTGTGGTATTGCATCCATGCAGGTTGTGTTGAAGGAACAGTGTGTGGTGTTGCATTCAGACAGGTTGTGTTGAAGAAACGGTGTGTGGTGTTGCATTCAGACAGGTTGTGTTGAAGGAACAGTGTGTGGTGTTGCATTCAGACAGGATGTGTTGAAGGAACAGTGTGTGGTGTTGCATTCAGACAGGTTGTGTTGAAGGAACAGTGTGTGATGTTCCATTCAGACAGGTTGTGTTGAAGTAATAGTGTGTGGTGTTGCATTCAGACAGGTTGTGTTGAAGGAACAGTGTGTGGTATTGCATCCATGCAGGCTGTGTTGAAGGAACAGTGTGTGGTGTTGCTTTCAGACAGGTTGTGTTGAAGGAACTGTGTGTGGTGTTGCATTCAGACAGGTTGTGTTGAAGGAACAATGTGGGGTGTTCCATTCAGACTGGTTGTGTTGAAGGAACAGTGTGTGGTATTGCATCCATGCAAGTTGTGTTGAAGGAACAGTGTGTGATCTTGCATTCGGACATGTTGTGTTGAAGGAACAGTGTGTGGTGTTGCAATCAGACAGGTTGTGTTGAAGGAACAGTGTGTGGTGCTGCATTCAGACAGGTTGTGTTGATGGAGCAGTGTGTGGTGCTGCATTCAGACAGGTTGTGTTGAAGGAGCAGTTAGTGAACTATACACACTGCTCCTTCAACACAACCTGTCTGAACACAATACCACACACTGTGAAGAGTTGAAAAAGATATCTGTATTATTACAGATGATGGGCAGATGTTCTTTGTTGTTACCCTGCCTGGCAGAATGGTTTCTTAAACCTTTCAGTTTGTTATGAGTATGTTCTATAAAGATGTTGTTCACTGTACTTTTGGTGGAACAAACAAGCAAATGATGTAAGGTAGCATCTGTCTCCTTCCCTTACTGCTTCAACCACCCAGTTGCTTGGTTAAATCATCTCTCTGACTCTCCCTCACATGCTGTTTGCTGAATTACATGTCTCCCCTGTTTCCACAGCCTAACCAGGAACATTGACTGACCTGCTACATTTCATCAAGCTGCTTTCACAACACTGCTCCAGACATAGGCCAGCCAGACTGTACTCTCAGATAAACACACTACTCAAACCTTTACTGTCAACTATGACAGCAACTACAACAGTAACTATGGCAGCAAATGCATCTATGGTTGAAAGACACCACCGATCGACACCAAGTTACCATTTCATGGCGCAGTTTAGTTCTTAAAAATACATAACCCATGCAGAGGTAGCTTTGACATTTGGTAAAGTCATCCAAATTTCATTCTGCCACACTTTCCCAATATACAGTGTTGCGCAGTGGAAATTAAACTGTAACTTATTAAGATAATTTTTTACTTACCTTACCTGAACTAAACGTGAAATTCCCTTTGTAACCAACTAAACGTGAAATTCCCTTGTAACCAACTAAACATGAAATTCCCTTTGTAACGAAATGAGAAAGAATTTAATGAATTATGAACCTTAAACTGAATATGAAACTGTTGTCTATTTAGATACTGTCAAATTGTCAATAGGTGACTTTCTCCAACTATGTTTCTATTTTCTTTTTTACTATTTCTGATACTTGGGGAAAGCAACCCATCAACACCCTTTCACTCCCTGACATTCAAAGTATAATTCTCAACCCTGTTAACAGAACGCAGTCAGTCGGACCTTGCACAAAATCTCATGCAGCATAAAAAGTCATGACCTGGCTGTGAATGGGATGCATTTATTCTATCAAACCAAAAACATCCGAGAACATTACATACTCTTCAGAACATACAGTAATATACTGTTAACAGCAATCGTACTGTGATGGTACTTGAATTTGCTGAAAACAGCTGCTTTCATCATTAAGTAGGAAAACCTTTGCACATTGTAGACTGAAATGATTCAAGCACAGCAACCATGCATGACAGACTTCCGCTTGACCACTGTGCTACACTGCCACCACCTTAATTTAATCTTTACCTGCAGTAACACTGTAAACAGATTCAAACTCAGCAACTGCATGTGACAAGCCTCCACTTGACCAGTGTGCTATAGAACCACCACTTTACTAATGCTGTAAACAGATTCAAACTATGCAGTGTCTCTGGCTTTGTGTTCTGTGTTGAAGGGGGCAGCCTATGAACTATTAGTCTGCTACATGCAGATGATATGAAGTTCATGTGGGGTGTCACGGTCAAGTGTTTTCTGTGTTGAAGGGGGCAGTCTATGAACCATGTTTCCACTACAAGCAGTTCATGTGAAGTTCATGTTGGGTGTCACGTGCCAGTTTGTGATTACCAAGATAACAGAGGAAATTGGGTTGATAAAGAATCAATTATAGATATTCCAAAACAGTTTCACAAATATTGCACCAATGAAATCTGATTTGTTTGCTCTCAGATCAGTATGTTCGTCACTATTTCAGAAAAAAAACATGAATCAAGTTTGGCATTAGTGCCAGTCAGCGATGACTGATGAAGAAAGGAAGTGTGTGCAGGGACTAGTGAATAACATGATGGTTCTGTATCAGTTCCCGACCATTCAATCTCAATATACATGGAAGATGCCTGTGAAAATTTAATTGTACAGATTTGGATAGATATTGATTTCTTTTTGCCTCTGCAACATCTCAGATTCTGTGTCACTGTTTGTATTGATAGGAATAATTCTCATCAGTTCAGGAATAACTGACAGTCCAATGTTCCATGAGTTAGGTCTTCTCTATAGTAACTCATGCTTGTCATAAGAGGGGATTAACATGACCGGGTGGTCAGGCGCACTGACTTGGATGACACATCATCTTGCCCCATTTGCATAAATAGATGTGCTGTTTGTCACTGGGTTGTCTGGTCCAGACTCATAGAGAATACTAAACTATGTCCCATGTAATGCCATATTTGTATTATATTATTTATACTACATTAAACAAGTGAATGATTTGGTATCTAATCAGCGAAAGCAAGTTAGATACCGATACCATTCATGAGTTTCATAAATATGGTGTTACACGGGACATAGTTTAGTATTTTATTTATTACTCACCAAACAATAGCAAAATAATATCGAGCAAAGTACTTCTGTCCTAAGAATTCAACGAGTCTGATGACCCTCTGCTTTCCATGAGTCAATATTCTATTCAAGGTCTAATACTACTGTGACAGATTCATTAGCATTGTGACATCATAACTTTGGTGTCATGCATATGGCATCATGCAATGGTATTACACAATGTGTAACAACTTTGTAAAATTATTAAACTGTGATATCTTCAGTGGGTGAGTAATTAAATTATTTACAGAACGCTGCCATATAGCTTGAATACTGGTGAGTGTGGCACTAAACAAAACCCAAACCAATCAACCAACAACTTCCCTTATGGCTAGATGTGTTCAGGAATTCTCAGGATAAAGAAATAGCTCATGTCTGCTTATCTGATATATAATTTCCCTGTAATTTGGGGGATGATGGGGTATCAATTTCCCACATGGTTATAATGTATGAAGCTTATTAATGCAGTCCCCTTCCCCAGTATTGATGGAATATTGCTGACATATACGTAAAACCTACTTACTCACTCCCTGTAATTTTGCATGGTGAAATATAATTTTCCAGGGTTGAATGCATGTTCAGAACTGCAAGTAATCTCTGGATCAGAGCCAGTCACAGTGATAACAGTGCAGCTTCACCATCATTGTTTTGTATGCATTTATCAACAGGATTTAGTATACGCTCGGTAAAGTGAACAGAACTTAACAAATTTGTGATAGTCTTTTGAAGTCAGTGCCTGAAGTCCTCATAATTTGGAATCAGGGACATGTCATAAGGGACATCCAATGTTTCTTATCTGTCGTGTCATGTTGCATAACGTCATGTAGTGCTGTGACAGATTAACTGCGGTAATATGAAGACTTCAGGTGTTCTGTGACATGCTTTGAGGAGTATATGCCCTTTCCATAGTTGAGTGAGACAATCCTTTCAGTTACACTGAGTGACTTCTTTCATATGGTGTTCACCAGGGCACAGAGTAGCCAGCCACTCACTCACTCTTAAATTTCAATCAAACACTCCAGGAAAAACAGACCATCTTTTTTCTCTCGTTGGCTTTAAACCAGCTCACTGACAGCTAGGGCATACTATTTAATGATGACCCTTTTCTGGCCTTACAAAGGCTAAATGCAGCACTTGAATATAGGCAGAAAGCAGCTGATTGGGCTAAATTAGAATCGAGCAGGAGATTTCACCTGCAATTTCTCAAGTAAAACTCTTATTCAGTGTACTTTTTCCCATGATGTTTGTGCTGACTGTGCAGTTTTTAGATAAAGATGTCCATTTGTCAGTTTACACCAGTCCTCAAGGAAGATAATGGTTTGTCATCAATACACAAACATCCTATGTGGATAAGCAATGTCAGGAAACCAAAGGGAAGGATCATTGGTTGCCTTAATAGTTTTCCTTTCGTATCTTGTCTATGTTCTTAAGTATTTATAAAATGCATGTGAAGTCATTTTGTGCCACCACATCTGTACAGTGTGTGAAGCCCATTTCTGATGTCCCACTGCCATGATATTGCTGGAATATTGCTAAAAGCGGTGTAGAACTAAACTCACTCATTCACTCATTTTTTACCAGCTCATATTTCTGGTAGGATGAAGTAGTTAAGTTATCTGATGATATGAATCGGAACCTAATATCAGGATGAATTTACTGACATGAACTGGACTAGGTCACGCTAAACACTCTCTCTCTTTCTCTCTCTCCTTCTCACCCTTTCCCCCATTTCAAAATGCTTTCACTCACTCACTCACTCACTCACTCACTCACTCACTCACTCACTCACTCACTCACTCACTCACTCACTCACTCACTCACTCACTCACTCACTCACTCACTCACTCACTCACTCACCAGACTGCATCAAAGCCATGGGTTTCACCAGAGTGTTCTCAGCCACGGACCACCATCTCTCTTGGCTCTGACTCATGTTAATTGGCAAGACTTCACAGGAGTGATTTTCCATTAGATCCAAACTCTCTCTTCAAAATAAAACCCGGGCCTATGAGATGATGCTTCAACCAGTGAGCCACCCAAACATTCAATGTTTATGTACAACTGGTTAATGGTCACATGGATTCGGAATATTTAACTGCTTAACAGGTTAAACATGGGTGTTGAAGCTTGTGTCGTGAGCAGTGCATTAATACATTAAACATGATTGTAAAGTGTTATCGTACAAACACTAGCACTGAGGGAGAAGTGCATCAAGAGAAATGTGAAATCAGCTGTTTCACAAATGTCTACTTTCTAAAATAAATTACCCAGTTGAAGGCATTATTCAAAAATCAATTGTGGGTTTGAAGTTACACTTGGGAGAATATGAAAAGCTTAGCTGAAAATAATTTCCTTGAAAACTTACGAGATGCATGCACTTGTCTGGAAATTATCAATGTTTATTTGAAAAAGATGAAAAGTGAAGTTGAAACAGAAGTTTAGGAAAGATTGATTTACTTGGTGACTTCATAAAGTTTATCTAATTCAGATCATTGTAAATCTAAAGATTTAATATGGATCTGTTTGCAAACACATCCTTGTATTATCTAGGATGTAATTTGCACTGATTATTGTTTTTACTGCAGTAGTTATACAAGGTAATGAAAACTTAATCAAACATAGTATATGTTATTAATAGGGATTATAATGGTATATGTTATAAATAGAGATCATAACCACGCCCATCTTAAAATCAGAATTATAACCTTACCAGTCTTGATATCATTGTTATAACCAAACCAATATTGATATCAGTGTAATAATCAAACCCATCTTAATATCAACATCATCACCACGCGTGATACCACACCAGTCATGATATCAATAATATAACCATACCAATCTTCATATATATGTATTATGACCATATAATATCTTGTTATAACCACATCGGTCTTGATACCAATGATATAGCCACACCAGTCTTGACATCAGTATTATGAGATAAGTATACCAGCCTTTGATCCATGTTGTAACCTCACAAATCTTGATATCAATGCTTTAACCATACCAATCTTGAAGATCAATGTTATAGCCCTACCCATTGTGATGCCAGTGTTATAACATCATCCATTTTATATCAATGTTATAACCTCACAGTACTGATATCAGTGTTGTAAACAAATGTCATCTTTTCAATGTTATAATGACACCGGTCTTGATATCAGTGTTAAAACCGTGCCTCTCTTGATATCAGTTTAATACCATTTTATATCATTGACTCACTCTAAATAACTCTGAATATGTTATCAAGCATGGGTGGTGGAATAACCTTGTGGTTAAAAGCTTTTGCTTGTCACACGGAAGACTTTGGTGTGATTCTCCACGTGGGTAAAATGTGTGGTGTTCCCTTCTGTGATATTGCTGGAATATTGCTAAAAGTGGCATAAAACTTACTCAGTCACTCCCTTGCCAAGAACATATTGATGTCATAATCCCATTGCCTTACTCTTAGCGTTATCAATATGCCATATGATATCGTTATCTTGTATAGTGGAATCTGTCTGTTACAGACTTATTTAAGACCAACTCATATGTCTGCATTGTAAAGAAGTCAGGAATAGACAATTTTTGTCCGTTACCTTATCCATGGGTACATTTTCAACAAACTTTTTTTTAAGGGGAAGAAAAGAGTATATTGCCTCACATGATCAAGCAGCAGAAAATGCCTTTGTCAGTAAAGACATCAAATTTGCAAATAAACATCACTAGACAAGATTACTTACCATTTCCGTTCTAATTTGTTTTTGCGAGGCATTATATGCAGGGATTAAGTTTAACATGTGTATTGGCATTAAGGTTATCGTGTGTAATTGACTTCTATATAAAACACCTGCTCCCATGCAACCCAAAGGTGATTTATTTAAAATGTCTGCAATAAAATAAGGAGATGAATTCTGATGCAATGATCTGAACAATATGGTATCTGATACTATTATTCTATGAAAAGAAACATATTCTAGCATTGCATCATTTCAATTGCAGGTTTTGCTCTCTGCATGTAAAATTTTTGTGATCATACTTAAGGTTATGAGACAGCACTTGGGTGTATTGCCAGATAGTTTCTGTGTTGACTTGTCCCCGATAAGGTTTCATGCAATCTCACAAAAACAGCTCATTGACATCCAGCTTCACCAATTTAGCGAAGATGTGTATACGTGTACTTTTTCTGTACACTTCTTCTTTTTGAGCATGAGTAGACACAATATGATAGTGACTGCTGTGAAAAATGCGAGTGAAAGTTGGAAATATCGGAGGGATACACAATTTCATTACACCTAATAGAAACTTTCTTTTTTAACATTTTGAGTAAAATTATCATCTTGTTGACAGTAATTGTCATGATAGAAAACAGATAACACAGGTTCCCAGATTACAAAACATTGTTGTCATAGTAAATTGATTGTTGGGACTGTTATTTTCATCTGTAATTCTTAAATGAATTTGCCCTGATAATAAAGTAAGCTTTAATGATAATTAAGAACAATTTGGGTGAAATTCAAAGAGTAGTCCAAATTGTGGGGAAAACCTCATTATAAAGAGTCCAGACAGATTCCACGGTATATTCCAGTCATTCTTTTGACAGTCAGGGAGTAAATTAATTCACTAATGGTACACGCTACCCAGCTATCCAAATAGTCTTTAGGCTGGGTCCAAATCTCCAAGGTGTGGAATAAGGCCTGTTAGCTGCCAGATAGATGACGTTTACCTGGTCGAATCCCGTACCTGCGATGGACGGGCCCTTACCCGAACTACGGTATACCCCCGTACTTCGGTCCTGATGATAGGGGATGTGCGAGAGGTACAATGTCAGTACCCGGGGGCCCTTGGAGCTTTACCGTAGTTCCTCCAGCAACCACAAGACGATGATCTTCGTTCAATAGTTTATTTGAAACAGTGTTGTAAGCCAAATGCTGGCGCCTTTTAAGAAACAGTGTTGCTGGACAACCCACTCTATGGTCACTCTATAAGACTTCAGCCGCAAAGCTTCCGTCTTAAGCCAAATGCTGGTGCCTTTTAAGATAGTTTCCCGATGATTCCTTGTGACCAAACACCAAGAGTGGGAGCGCACCAGAGATCCCGACCCTGGGCTTTGCTACCGCTTAAAGCTGGGTCCCTACGTCACAGCCAACACCCTCTTCTTTTTCGCCCATTGGTCAAAAACCCCTAACCCTGCATACCTTTTCACTCCCCCATCCTTATTCCGTACCCCCAATACCATATTTGTAAAGCTGTGAGGTGGATTCCAAGAAACTCAAGGTATCTACCTCCTAACCATATATGTCCTGTGGAATACTACCAACTGCTGCCGAGGTCCCCGGACAAGTTGCTCCATCTTGATAGTACCGTCCCTATCCTTTTACCTAATCTATGAGTCATCTCGTCTTGCTCCCACTAAGTTCTGACCACCTACTTTAATGCCTATTTCCTCCGCAGCCGATTACCTACCTCTCGTACATTGCATATGTTTTCTACCTCACAGGCCTTTATCTACTATTTCCCATTCTAAATATACTATTAGTACCCCTTGATCACTTATTATTAATAACATCATTCCTAGATCTAAATATTATAACCACAATAATAATTCCTCGCCCATGATTCGCTATTATCATAATAATCATAATTCCATGCCTCTGATACGATCCCTCCTCTGCCGAAGAGTGTGTCCCCTCACTCTGAAGGACTGTGATGTCGAGACCCAGGCTTTGTCAGCGATCCTGTTAGTTTGGCTTTCTGCCTATTCTTGTTGTGACCATGGAGTTAATTGTTCGCAACCATATAATACAGGTTACAACATTATACATGAGAACGGATATATATACAGGTTAATTCGATACAATAATATAGGTTACAATATGATAAACTAACACTTGATACATGGAGATAGATATACATAACGCTGGCGTCAAGTTAATTTGATACACATTATAAACCAACAAGTCATGATAGATACATATAGTCTGGTTCATAATTATTGAGAATTTTTCTTCTTACTTTGAGCTATCCTAACACCTCAACTGATTCACTGATACTTAAAACTAAGTAATGGTATAAGGGAGGTAACTCATTTTGGCCTACTGAGTATAGTACAATTAGAGTTACCTCCCCTGAATTTGTAGCAGACGTCATTTTCCTCAGCACTGTCAACAATGTCTGCTGAAGATAAAAGAAGGTTGATTTTTGAGTTGTGTAATCAAGGAATAGATGATGTAAATACATTGGCAGAGAGAACAGGAACTCCTCTTTCTACTGTGTATAGGATTAGGAAGAATTTTAAAGAGGGAAAGGATTTTGGGCACCAGAAAGGAGCAGGGAGACCCAGAAAATTGGACTTCTCAGATCGCGTTCGGCTGGGAATTTTAGCGTCTAAAAAGCAAAGGGCAAGCATCTCCAACATCAGGTATGAAATGATAGAAAGGGGATCAACAGTTGTATCAAACTCTACAGTTAGAAGAAATTTGATTGATCTTGGATGGGAGAAAAAGACTGGAATTCCTTCTCCTCTCATGAAACAAGAACATAAAGACAGGCGTGTTGAGTGGTGTTTGGCACATGAAAACTTTGACTGGGAAAATGTGATTTTTACTGATGAAAGCTCAATATGGGTATGTCCCAATAATGTGAAAATATGGACAAAGTCTGCGTCAGGACCGTTGTATCGACGACCTAAATACAGCCCAAAGTTTCATGTATGGGGAGGGATATCCTTATTAGGAACGACCCCGCTGTGTGTATTTGAGGGAAATCTGACAAGTCAACGCTACACTAACATATTAGATAATTTTCTCCTTCCAAGTGCACATGTGTTTTATGGAAATGACTGGATTTTGCAGCAAGATAATGATCCTAAACACATCGCAAAACATGCCAAGCAGTGGTTTCAGGAGAAAAATGTGACTGCATTACCATTTCCTGCATATAGTCCTGACTTAATCCCATTGAGAACATTTGGGGGATTATGAAGGAATGTGTGAATCAAAAGGGGTTGACAAAAATTGAAGACATGAAGAGAGAAGTGGTCCGATACTGGGACAGCATAACTCATGAGACACTAACCTCTCTGATAGGAAGTATGCCTACCCGTCTTAGACTGTGCCGTGAAGCTCAAGGAGACTTGATAAAATATTAAATTGTTACCTACACAACATGAAAAGGTCAGTTCACTTTCACAATACATTCAATTTTATCTGATTTGTTCTCATTTAATAATATGAAATGCTTTAGCTATTCTCAATAATTTTGAACCATACTGTATATATATAACACTGCAGTCAGGTTAAAAAGTATACATTTGATGGGGCTTCCCTCGACGCAGCGGTTGGGTGGGTGTATTATGGGGTTTGTTTCTCTTATTTTTGTATTGATGGCCCAGCGTCCCTAATTTGCCGATGCCCCCCCACTCAGTCCCCGAAGTCTGTCCACACTTGTGTAAATGACAGTCGGTCCCAGAAGGCTTGACTTTGTGGGAGGTTAAATAATTTTAATTTTGTTGTCAGCTGGTCAATGGCATAAGGAGCCATCCACCCCGTGATCTTTGCGACGAGACCTTCGGGTAGGTCGGGTGATGCTGACAGCCTCCCTAAATACAAATAAATAGCAGACTCTTCATTGACAATTTTAACCCTTTGTGGGCGGAAGTAATGTATTAACGTTATGACGTCATACCGGTCAAGAAAGTTGCTGGGTGGGAACAACACCGGATGCTGTTTCAGGATGGGCGGAATGGCGCCCGATACCGTAATGACCGAGCCCTCATATGGAACTTTGCAATCGGGGCACTGTTTGGTATCCAGCCAACATGGTAGTCGGGAGAGTGGCGGACCCCAGTCCAGGTAGGTCTCCAATCCGTTTTTCGGGGTACATCCAGGCGTACGCATGTTTGCTCCCCTGGTTCCATGTCCCAGCGAGATACCTGGCGGAATTCACACCCTGTGATTTTCAAAAGTGTGGCCGCACACTCTGCGTGTTGAATACGAAGACACTATTTACAGAAGGTTACAGGCGAGGATTTCTTACTGCCATCACGGATTGGGAATATTCTCTGGGTGCAAAGGGCACAGTATCCCAGAGTCTCCTCCGCGAACACGAATCCCGTCCTAGTAGGTTGGAAGCGCGATGCCGCTTGATTCACATAAGCCCTTACCTCCTCCGATTGTGTATGGTAGAGGGCTGACCAAACCCTAGACCTCGGAATAGGTAGGAGCTGCCAAAGTATTTGCGCGTAACCTCGAAGTTCCGCACCCATGTCAGTGTGAAGAGTAGTTAACTGAAACAAGATGGTCACGTCTCTATCTCTAATTGCAGCTTTGACGCCAAGGCCCACGAGGAGAGGAAAATCAAAGTACAGGCCATACATTAGGAGTACCGCCGCCCCGATATCCAATGCCTGATCTATGTTTTTCTGATGGGACGGGTTCCTCGCGGCCAGGCATGACGGCCTTGCGGCCACGAGTAGCGCCTGTCTTATCCTGTCGGACAAATCAGGGGGGCTGGGCGTGAACAAAACAGCTGGCTGCCAGGAAAAGAAGCCTCTTTTTAATTTTCTGCCTGCTCGTTGGATAGTTGAATTCCGCGGGTCCCCCATATTATAAACGTACGAAAACAGGCATTGAAGGACAAGCGAGAGGTGACACAATTTACCCCATACTTTATAGGGAATACTAACCGTCGGGGATCTTTGGGTGAATGCGTCGTCGAGGATATCAACCACGCGGTGGGTGTTTGATGAAGCCATGATACAGTAAAGGGTTCTGAGGGGTTACCAAATTGAAGTATACAATATAACTTTTTCCTAAAAGCCCAAGTGACAGTGGCAGTTCCAGGGGTAACACCCCTGCCGAACTGTGGAATAGTGAATTGCTGGCTTGTGTGAACAATTGAGACTCAACCACGATCAGCGGTCAATGCAATTCACTATGACTTGTAAGAACAATTGAGACAATTGATATCTCGTCCCGATCAGCGGCCAATGCAATTCACTATATCTCACCAACAACACGGACGTGCAAGGGTGTAGTAATTATTCCAACAATAACACCCGACACAGCTTTGCTAGTAAAACCTCCACTAGGGTACGTTTCCCGGCGTCCTCACTATCGTAGCTAGCATGAGCCAGGATCAGCCATGTATTCCTCCAAGTAGTGTAGGATATGTGTGCATGTTGTAGGTGTGTGTATGCATGGTGGTGAGGAGTGAGATACGCTTGCGTACCAAGACGTGTAGTGGTGGGAGCCGCATGAATGGTTTTGTGTTTTTACGACATGTTGTTGTAACGGTGTTTGTGGTGCTTGTTAATGTCATGTAATCGTCGCAAACATCGTGTATCTCTGTGACAGCCCCTAAACATTAAGAGACGGATAGAGTCCCCCCAGCATTCTGTTAGTGGACTGGTCAACCCTGGTAGCCTGAGGAGGTATTGGCGGGCTGGCCGTAACCGGATAAGCTGTGCAAAATTGCACTAAATACAAAAACAATAGGTATTTACCTTGTAGAACACGGTACAGACGCCCGGCCACATATCGGGGAACGGTTACTATCACTGGTAGCGATACTTGGGTATCAGTAAGTGTATTGCATAGCGATATATTGTCTGTGGGCCATTTAATGTGTACTTCTGATGTGAGCCAGCGGTGCTTTATTTGCACATTTTCTGGGATATATTGAGGTTGAGATAGTGCCAGGACTGTAGGTGGGGCATCAACCCGTAAAAGGCTGATTCGAACATTGCTCTTAGGGGACGAAAAGCTTAAAAAGAGGGTGGTAGAGGCGTCAGTTTGGACCTTATAAAAGTAGATAGCCAGAGCAAGAAAAAGGATTACCACAAATAAGAGGACTATCATTTCGAGGTTCCACAGTGGTTTAAAAATGGAGGCAACCGACAGAGTTGGGGTGGTAGAGGGTCCTCCCGTGGTAGTCGGTGGCGTCCATATCAAAAGGCCCTTAGTAGTGGTCATGCTTGTTGACATCCCTGTCGTCGCGGCTAGGGCCGAGCGCATTAATAACTGTGACTGAATGGCAGCAATGCGACGGTTGGTGAAGAATATTATTAGCGCTAGAACAGCCATGACGCCCCACATGGCGAAAGTGGAATATGCCACTGAACCAAACCAGTCAGTGTTCCCCTCTGAGTTTGTTAGTGCGTTCATATATACTGGGGGAGTGGGGTCGGTGTAGATTATTTCGTTCGCTTTGGCCTTAGTGACTGCATGACGGAGATTGACGCTGAGTTGTTTATCTGTTTGGATGAGTTTAGTGAAAGACGCATTGGCCAAACGGAATTGCGCCGTTTTATATTGTACCGGTTCGTCTGCGATGAGCGTCGGTAGCCAATTTAATATGTCTTGGGATGAAAAGAAATGTCGTAATAAGGCAACCAGTAAGTCGGGGAGGTAGCCTCATACCTTCGGCCTGAATCGAACAGGAACAATAAATAGGTGCTATACAAAAGTTACAACCTGGCTGTGTTTTTGTTGAATTTGGGCACGTGTAGATAACCTCCGAAACCCATATCAGTAGCAGTTGGTCGGGACCTAGTTCGTACAATTGAGGTTGGGTACTGTCGGGTACTAAATGAAAATTACACCAGTCATGGGCCAAATCGATGTCGTTCAGCCAAATGGCCAGCGTACAAGATGGGTTGTCAAAGCTTCTTTCGGCCGGTAATTTTGTACAGTGTGTGTGTGTCGATCGAACACAAGACTCGAACTCTTGGCTCGTAAACTCAACGAAACATTTTTCTTTACGGGGGATAGCTATATAGGGAGCTAGGTTCCGGACTATCGTGGTGTCGTTCTACTCCTCGTGTAGGGGGACGGGGACTGTTGTTGATCGATAGAGGGTGACATCATCCTTGGCCGGTGTAATGGGGACCAAGAGGGACAGGAAGAGTATATTTCCCTTCCGTCTAGTTTGTACGTGGCCCGAGGTATAGTATGCCCGGGGGTCGTGATAAACCAAGTCAAACTCTGGGTAATTGAAGGCTAGTTGTATTTTGATACGGTTTAGGACGACTCGAAGTGTGGATAGGGGGACAAGTTCCTGTGGCAGTTGGCCTTTCAGTAGTTTGGCTGTACTACGCATTAAGTCCTGTGATTGGGAATTCAAATGGCTAGTGAGGTGCAGTTGCTGTGTAGACAGGAGTAGGAGGAGGGAGAATAATTGTTTATACCAGTTAGCTTCACGCATTGTGTTCTGCAAGGCACTTACTATTAGGTCATGATTTATCTGCACTACCTTAACCAGATTATCGATTCGGGAGTTAGTTTTAGACATAAAGGAGGACATAGCATGGTCCGTGAGATTAAAGGCGATGTCCCGCATGTGTAATTGCCCAGCCAAGAATCTCACGTGATCTGCAATGACTTTCAAGTCCCTTTCTGTGGCGACCCCCGCGAGTCCCTTAGCAATGTCTCCCAGAAATGGTAACAAGCTTCGTTGCTGGCGGGACTGGCTTTCCGGCTCTTCCCCCTCCGGGATAAAGTGTCTAAGTGTGTCCAGGGTATCCTGTATGCGGGTGGTGGCGGCGTTATGTATGTTGCGTGTATAATTCAGGATTGGTTGTGCGGCGTCCCTAGCCTGCCTACACTGGGTGATGGCACCCTTAAAGGAAGCAACGCATCGTGGGAATTTGAAGGATAGGTCTGTGGGTAGTGCGGTTGGTAAAGTGAGGGCAAAAGTGTGCACCCACGTTTGGTCGTACGTCTTAAGTCTCCCTAGATTTTTAAACAAGACCCCAAAATGCAGACGTTGGATGTTGTCATCCTCCATGCATTCGGCATCCCGTATACTCCAGGACAGTCCTATCAGGATAACCACCAACAGCCAGGGAACCATCATTTCTGGGAACAAATAAATAAAACGGGGATAATGACAGCGTGGATGTATAGACGGCAACGACAGTGCAAAGACCTTATAGTGTTGGTGTTTTAATTGGGCCAGGGGTTGGGGCGGGGTAGGCTGATCCCTAAGCGTATAGGCAGCATGACGACGCAAAAGGCAGGCACGGTCCCAGTTGTTCGTTGTGGAGTACGGCTGGTGATGTATGCCGCCGTCACGCGCACTTGACGGCGGCAACCTCACCTGGATACTAAATTTCGACCCTATTGTCACACGCTCTCTCCCTACACCGCGAACCAGTAGTCAAGAATCGTCACCCCTGACACTGGTGTATTATGATTGAGCAACACGTGTGTTGACGGACAACATGGTTTCCCCTTACCATTTCGTCGGACAAGAATCTCTTTACAGGCTAAGTTCACCCCCGTGGTGAACTATTTAATCGGTCCTGTCATGCAAGCAACTCTCAATATAACGCTCTCATCAGACAAGAATATCTCCATGTGTCGCTCTCGTCGGACAAGAATATCTCAATATGTCACTCTCATCAGACAAGAATATCTCAATATGTCGCTCTCGTCAGACAAG
This sequence comes from Haliotis asinina, assembly GCF_037392515.1. Taxonomy (NCBI): domain Eukaryota; kingdom Metazoa; phylum Mollusca; class Gastropoda; order Lepetellida; family Haliotidae; genus Haliotis; species Haliotis asinina. The sequence goes on along the minus strand of NC_090288.1, from coordinate 28,151,432 downwards.
AATATCTCAACAAACTATGACACGTATAAACTATATCTGATCTAACCAGAGTCTGCCATCCATAGGCTACTATGTGTTTCGTCCGACAAGAATCCACCAGCATCAGGCGATATATCTCTCTTACGGGGCAGACTTCACTTCAACCTACCAGTATAAAAATAAATATATATATACATATGGAAATTAATTAAGCAACACCAAATTCAAAGACACATAAAAACTTAACAAAGTTTAACGAAGTAATTTTGATGATTGATTATTCAATTTTGATGTATTGACATACAGCATGAGCTTTTCATGGGTTGATATGACGCGCGTGAAGCTTGCACAGCGCACGTGCATTGCTTTAACCTCAACTTTCGAAAAATGCACTTTTTCCCTGGGGTGTTTACAAGCGCAGGTTGTCAATTGCATTCGGTTTTTCATTCATTTCAATGTCATGGCACGTAGGAAATTATCAGAGGCCACTCGTTGGCAAATAATCGGCATGAGGAATGCTGGTATGTCTCTAAGACAAATCGGGACTCAAATCGGACGACATCATTCCATAATTTCAAAACTTTTGAAAAAATACCGGGCCACTAATGAAGTTAAAGACCTGCCTAGACCAGGAAGACCCAGGAAGACCACAGTCCGGGAGGACAGAGCTTTACTGAGACTTGTACGGCGCAGGTCCTTCGACTCGAGCTCTCGGTTGAGACAGGAGTGGCTTCCAGGGAGACCCATCTCGAACAGGACTGTTCGGAATCGTCTGAAAGCTGCAGGATACCGGGCAAGGAGGCCAATCAAGCGACCCAGACTGTCTCCAGCCCATAAGGCAGCCCGACTGGCCTGGTGTAATGACCGTTTGCACTGGAACATTGCCTCTTGGAGGAAGGTCCATTTCTCAGATGAGAGCCGGTTCTTGCTGCACATGGTGGACGGTCGTACTCGGGTCTGGAGGCAGAGGAACACAGCAATGGCTCCACGGAACATCCAGGAGACTGTGGCCTTTGGGGGAGGTTCCGTTATGGTATGGGGGTGCATTTCCATGAACTGCAAGTTGGATATCATTACCATCCGTGGCAACCTTAACGGTGTTCGTTACCAACAGGAGGTTCTTGACAGGGCTGTGGTACCTCATTTTGAGAACCATCCTCTGGCAACGAGACCCATATTTATGGACGACAATGCTAGACCTCACAGGGCGCATGCTGTAAATGATTTTTTGCGGCAAAATGCAATTGACAGAATTCCATGGCCTGCCATGAGCCCTGACCTCAACCCCATTGAACATTTGTGGGACTTTATTGGCCGTCGTGTGAGGCAGAGAGACCCACCAGTCCATAATCTCAACGAATTGACGGCTGCCCTGCATGAGGAGTGGAACAGGATCCCCCAGAATCAGATCCGGAGACTCATCCAAGGAATGAGGAGGCGTCTGGAATCGGTGGTGCGTGCGCAGGGAGGACACACTAGATATTGATGAAAGTCGGTGTGCAGACTCTCAGATGACTGTTCTTTCTTTCCATGTGACATTTGTGTTAATACACCTGACAACAACGTCTGTGGATGAATAGTAAATTGTGTCCATTTTTTCATGAATTTAAGACAGTTTTAAGAATTTGGATTTCGTTGCAATAAAGCAAAGTCTTGATACTTTTTCCCTTTAAGTTGTTTGTCAGAGATCGTCTGTTGAATAAAAAAGTGTCAAACTATATCAACCCGGCATATTTTGATTGTCAGAACACTTCAAAGTTGCTCCAATAGAAAAAATTGGGGTGTTGCTTGATTAATTTCCAGGTGTATATATCGCCTATTTCGAGGGACAGCCTAAACAGGGCAGTACACCCCTCGTTCGACATGCGTTCGCCATTCGTCAGCTACCCGTATCTCGTCTGACAAGAATCCACCTCAACCAGTAGAGAAATATAGATCTCGTTATAAACAACCTCCATGACAGGCCGATACCTATCTCGTCCGACAAGTATATTCGCATTCAACCGATGATTAATTGTGTAATTCTAGGGATAAGCGCCCGCCTCTTACCAGTTAATCAGGATAGGTATGCGTGCCATGTAATGTGAATTCCCACTGATGTGTGATCTGTGCGTGAATGTAATGAGTGTCAGTGCCTACGTGTCAGACGTGTGCCCCTAGGTTTGTGGGGTGGTTGATGTGTTAGAATGTTGCTGTCCCGGTGACTGGTTTTGTTCCCGTTTTGTCCTGAGTCGGGTTTTCATGTTCCATGTTCGGCTGGCATGGAAATCCTCCATGAGTATGTCGGGGAGCACGGTGTGTGATACCCAGTGGCTCCGGGTTTCACCTGCATATTTCACCTTGTAGTGTCTGATTCCTCCCATACGTCGTGACTGCAAAATTTTCTCCACGACAGGTCCGTCTTTAGTAAGATCGTGGCACGGGGGTACCAAAGGTGGTCGAGTTTCTTTCTGGATTTTTCTGCGCAGGACCGACAGTGGGATGTCGTCATCAGAATCCCACTCTTCCCCTGTATCAGTGTCCACCGTCTCCATTATTTGCGTGTCCGTGGGGCCTAGCAGGGGTAGGTCACGTGGCCGGTTTTCCAGTCCTAGGTATGGCTTGAGACGGTTAGCATGGACAGGGGCTCGAAGTGGTCTGTGTGTCCCACAGCGGCGTAGGAGATAGTTGGGGGTTTCATAAGCGAAGACGATGTAGAATGGACCCGTGTAAGCCCTTTGAAGTTTCCGTGAGACATGTGGCTGCAAGGTGCCTTTCTTTAGCCAAACACGTGGAGCTGACAGTAAAGGAAAGGATCCTTGCATCCCTACTTGTTTGTAACGTTGCAAATTAAGGCACGATGTGGATGCACCTGTGTCAACCAATGCACGCAACTCCTGAGCCCTAATGGATACTGGTATCATGCTGTTTGCTAAGTGTACACTATTGATGGTGTGAAGTGATGGCACCACGATCGGTGGTGGAGAGGGAGAGGAGGTTCCGTAACATAAGGTGCTTGTGGGTCAGCTGCACCATGTGTAGCCGCCGTGTAGTGCTGGTCTGATACGGTACTGAGAGGTTCGTCTACAGGCGGAGGGGGTTCGGGGGGAGTACGGTTTCCCATTTCGGCCGGCAACCTGTCCTGGCCATGTTTCATTTGTGGAGGAGGGGTGCCCGGGGGCTCTGTAATGGGTCGCCCCAAGGTTCGATGGCTGAGTGATAAGACAGCTGGTGGGGGAGGGGCGAAAGGGGAGGAATCCGGGATTGGAGTGTGGTCTACACATGCCAGCACCATGGCTGGGGGCTTATTGCCTGGTGGGGGTTTGGACGAACTGATTGTACTTTGGTATGTCGGGCTGTCTAAACGTTGCGAGGAATGAGTTGGGAATGGGATTTTGTTATGACCGAGATACTGCGTGTTTGGGTTATGGGCTCCCCCCCAGTCTCTGTGTAGTCATGCGGTGGGTTGGCGGACCTGACACCACCGAGCTATATGACCTTGTTGATTGCACCGGTAGCAAGTAATCAGTCTGGCTCTACATTCACGGGGATGGAAGTGAAACATACCACAACCCTTACACGTGAACGGGTGTCTGTCCTGTAATGTATTTCGAATACCATTAGAATTTCCCGGTTTATTGGCGTAGTTTCCCAGTGGGCCAAAACGGACATTGCGACTATTTGTACTTCTCCCGGTGTTCTGGTTGTTGTTCTGCGGGCGATAGAGCATTTGTTGTGTATGTGTAGGTGTGAACTGTGGACTGTACATGGTTGGCTGTGGATTTGCTGTCGATGGCTCTGGGAGCATGTGAGTGTTCTGCTGTGTTTGATGGTGTAAGTACTGACTCAAATCAACTACATTTACTGGTTGTAGTGGAGGCTGTTTGGTATGAGTTGTAAGTTCATCCACCTGTTCGCTCAATAGGTGGATGGCCTGCATGACTTTAGATTCGTCCTCAGGGGACCCAGTAGCATCAGCAATTTCTGCACTCTGTACAACTTTGGCGAGGGTAGTGTGTGGCCTAGTTAATACAAAGCGTTTTACATTCTGGCATGCGTTTCTAAGAACGAGATCCCTGACAAAATCATCATTGTTCCAGCCGATCAAGGCTGCCTGATGCCTGACCGCCTGTAAGAAGTCAGCGAAGGGTTCAGATGGTTTTTGTTTCCTGTCTATGAGGTCATTTGCTCTCTTTAACATGACAAAAGAATTTGGAGCATAACGCTGCAGGAAAGTTTCCTTCAAGGCTGGCCAGGAACACTGGTCCTTGGCCAAAGTCCCGTCAAACCAGTGTGAGGCCTGCGAGGACAGATATAAAGGGAATAGTTCCTTCTTTTCCTCATCTGTATAACCATGCACCTTACAGTATCGCTCAAACTTTCTTAACCAACCTTCAGCGGCAAGCGGGTCCCTACCATCAAAATGGCTCATTGGTACTGCAGATAAGGAGACAGCTCGGGTAAATGATTGAGCTGGGTTTACTGAGGGGACGGACTGCGCACTGGTGCCATTTGTCGTGGCCATGCTAGACTGATACGTGGGTGGGGCGGGGCAACCTTGAACCACTGTAGCTGTGTGGGTCACTGGTGTACTGAAGATATCCGTGTGTAATAATTGGGGACCGGCCATTGGAGACGAGAAGGGTGACCATTCGACCTGCATTGGGGGGCGATTGGGACTGGCGTTACTAGATGTTGTGGTCGTAGTGCAGGAGGACATGACCGGTGTGGTGTCAACAATAGTGGCAGGGCTCTCGAAGTCAGATGGGACGGTCTTACTACTCGGAAGTGGGGAAGCAAATAAAGTAGACCAGCTGGAAGATGTAGCTACAGGAGACAGACATTGGTGATTGACAGGGCGTACAGAGATGGGATTCCCACTACCGAGGCATGATTATCTCAAAGATCTCGTTCTTTTACAAGTATATAGCAAAGGCGAAATTGGCTTACCTAGGTATGCTCGATCCTGTCGAATGCGCACTATTATATAGTCTAAACGTCTCACAACAGTTTCTGTCACTTTCCTATAAGTTCACAGTCACATAAAGTTCGGTGTGGTGCTTCCCTGGTGTCCCTCTGTTCTGTACTGTCCGGTCCTCCTGTGGTTCCGGTGATCTGGTGTCGTCCTCCTGCCTTCCTCAGTAGCTGCGGCCTCCTTCCTTGACCAGTTGCGTTGGTGGTGTTGCCCTTCCTTGGACGGTCTCAACGTCCCCGCTTGCACCTGAATTTACTAGTGTTGATTTAAGCAGCCAAGCGTCACTCTGCTTAATGCAAATTGCCGTGTGTGCACCCGCTGCACCTCACTCTTCGTCTCTCAACAGTTTAAGCAGCCAAACGTCACTATGCTTAATGTAAATTGGCGTGTGTGCACCCGCTGCACCGCACTTTTCGCCTCTCAACAGTTTAAGCAGCCAAACGTCACTCTGCTTAATTCGATTTGCCGTGTGCACCTGCTGCACCGCATTCTTCGCCTCTCAACGGTTTAAGCAGCCAAACGTCACTCTGCTTAATGCAAATTGCCGTGTGTGCACCCGCTGCACCGCACTTTTAGCCTCTCAACAGTTTAAGCAGCCAAACGTCACTCTGCTTAATTCGATTTGCCGTGTGTGTACCCACTGCACAGCACTTTTCGCCTCTCAACAGTTTAAGCAGCCAAACGTCACTCTGCTTAATGCAAATTGCTGTGTGTGCACCCGCTGCACAGCACTTTACGCCTCTCAACAGTTTAAGCAGCCAAACGTCACTCTGCTTAATGCAAATTGCCGTGTGTGCACCCGCTTCACAGCACTTTTTTTTTCTCTGAATGTCTATACTCACAATACTGCGAAGTTACCCCGCATACTCCACCACGTCTCCAAAGTGTGTGGAATCAAGACTGTTAGCTGCCAGATAGATGACGTTTACCTGGTCGAATCCCGTACCTGCGATGGACGGGCCCTTACCCGAACTACGGTATACCCCCGTACTTCGGTCCTGACGATAGGGGATGTGCGAGAGGTACAATGTCAGTACCCGGGGGCCCTTGGAGCTTTACCGTAGTTCCTCCAGCAACCACAAGACGATGATCTTCGTTCAATAGTTTATTTGAAACAGTGTTGTAAGCCAAATGCTGGTGCCTTTTAAGATAGTTTTCCGACGATTCCTTGTGACCAAACACCAAGAGTGGGAGCGCACCAGACTCCCGACCCTGGGCTTTGCTACCGCTTAAAGCTGGGTCCCTACGTCACAGCCAACACCCTATTCTTTTTCGCCCATTGGTCAAAAACCCCTAACCCTGCATACCTTTTCACTCCCCCATCCTTATTCCGTACCCCCAATACCATATTTGTAAAGCTGTGAGGTGGATTCCAAGAAACTCAAGGTATCTACCTCCTAACCATATATGTCCTGTGGAATACTACCAACTGGTCCCCGGACAAGTTGCTCCATCTTGATAGTACCGTCCCTATCCTTTTACCTAATCTATGAGTCATCTCGCCTTGCTCCCACTAAGTTCTGACGACCTACTTTCATGCCTATTTCCTCCGCAGCCGATTACCTACCTCTCGTACATTGTATATGTTTTCTACCTCACAGGCCTTTATCTACTATTTCCCATTCTAAATATACTATTAGTACACCTTGATCACTTATTATTAATAACATCATTCCTAGATCTAAATATTATAACCACAATAATAATTCCTCGCCCATGATTCGCTATTATCATAATAATCATAATTCCATGCCTCTGATACAAAAATATTCTGAATCTGCTGCAAGGCCCAGTATGTAATTCCTTGTAACTGGATCAGGTATTTTTATCCTGTACTTATTTGATGGATAGTTGCTCATGATATCACCCTCGGTTGTCTGGTCCAAATTTGATCATTTACTGATCATACAGCTGACTTGCCTCAAATGACAGAAGTTTTGAGTGCAGAGGAACCCTTGAACCAATTGTTTCAACAAATTCAAAGTTTAAAAAAGGAGGCAAAACGGACAGAAATTATGGATAACATGGATACTGATACTGTAAGGATGCATACTGAAATGTCACAACAGACATTTATCATCAGTCAGCATCAGAGAAATACCCATGTGTTTCACAGAACAAACATGCAATAATGAATCGTATTTAACATGTGACCTTTATTCCACAGTGAGCCATGTGGAGGGACTGGTCATACCGTCCAAGGAGGGACTTCCCACTGAGACAGTCACTCTCAAGTGGTGCACACCCAAATCCAACAGTATAGGTAGGTGGCAGCAGTTTGAACAGGACATCTGGAGATATTTTAGTAGAGCTTCACAGAGAAATGGAATCATGACAGATTATATGCATGCTTTTCTTAATATCTTCCCCACTTGTAGTTTCCATTCAACTGAAATTATAGTGTGACAGGAGCCTGTGATTCTTGTTTTGAGGGTTGTTTCACAAAAGTGGTAACCATCGAAGACTTTGAGCTTCGACCCATGAAGATTCAGGTTAGAATTGGCCTTCAGCAAACCATGCTTGTTATAAAAGGCAAATAATGGGATCACATGGTCAGTTTGACTAGTTTGATGCATAAGATCACATCCTAGATTGATGACTTGACTATTTACACATATGCAGCTAGAACATTTGATGAATGTGGCATCGAGCAACCAACAAACAAACTTTCCTTTCCTCACAGATTGAGGTGCAGTACTATACAGCATTAGACTGATGCACTCACTCACTCACTCACAAACTCACACTTCCTAAACTCATGAATGCAGATATCTGCTACATCCTCTGTAAACCATTCAAGATAGGCAGGTGATGTGTTGAAGTAAAATGTCGAAATGGCTGCTGTAGAACCCTTTAGTATAAGGCAGGTTGCAGTAAAACCTGTATAGCATGAGGCACTGCTTTGTTAAGTTATGTCCCTTAGATGTGGCAGGATTAGGTGATGTGATTCTGTTGGTTGTTACAGAGCTGCATCACTGTGTCGGAGCTCACAGGATTACTCCAGTTGATGTCAACAGTCGGCCTTCTTCCTGCCTCACCAACTTCCTGCTGGGTGGTAAGGGTTTTGGGTTTCCAGATGGCTCTGTACTGAAACTCAGAACTGAGAGGTGGAAACTCTGCTGTAAAAGTGTTAGAAACAACGTGTGAAGCTAATTCTCTATCTTAGAGAATTATACCAGTATAAAGTAATGCTCACCCACTTACTTGGCAAGCAACAAACCAACTACCCATGCAACTACTCAAACAAGCTGACATGCAACCACCCTTTTACAGACAACCTCCCATTGGATCTTCCATTCAAACTCTTACTGGTGTCCCCATAAATTATTTGGTTTGAAAACACAAATGTATCGATTTATTTTCCCATTCTGTTACATCAGTATGAAAATTCTATCAGAGCTGTGGATACACTTAGCAAATCAGATGGGAATGTAAACAGTGCTTAACAAACAAAGAGCCTTGGTTAGATGTCACTTAAATATCTTTCTGCTTTCCATTATAATAAATGAGATATGAACATTCAGATGATTGTTCTACTTACCCAGTAAACCCTAACCCCAACCCGTTTAACCCTAACCTGGGGAAGACTGTCCTGCATGGAATCAGGATGTGTGATTTGTGTTTACTTTGCTTGTTTCTCTTCAGTGCTTGCAGTCAAATGTAAATGTGATACTGCATCTTTATATCCCTGTATTTAGTCAGAGACCATATATTAAGCATATAAACTGAGAATGAGTTGAATTCATCATTGAACTGACATCTTCTGTATCCAGGCCGAGCCGTCATGCTGGAGCAGCCCCGTAAGACTGGCGCCAAAGTGATCTCTCACATGTTGACCAGCCATGGAGGCGAGATATTCATACACACCATACCTACAGCCAGGTCCATCCTTGAAGACCCTCCCTCCATTAGTGAAGGCAGCGGAGGTCGAGTGACAGACTACAGGATACCTGTAAGTATATTGTGTACAGACATCTCACCTGTACAGTCAGGTACATCCTTGAAGACCCTCCCTCCATTAGTGAAGGCAGCGGAGGTCGAGTGACAGACTACAGGATACCTGTAAGTATATTGTGTACAGACATCTCACCTGTACAGTCAGGTACATTCTGGAAGACCCTCCCTCCATCAGAGGAGGTGAAGTGACTGAAGGATACCTGTAAATATTCAGACACCTCCATGAAGACCTAGCTGTCACAAGTTGGACAACTGCCTCCTGTGGATGCAGGCATCAAGTATCAAACCTGACACGTCACAGAGAATCTACCTTTCGCAGTGACAAAAGTTGACTTTCATTGAAACAGCCATCTGACATGTCCAGTTTATCACTTAATGTTGTTCTTCCAGGACTTTGGAGAGTTTATGAAGTCCAATCGACTGGCTCCAGGAACAGCCATCACCCTCGAAGACAGAGTTGGGAAACCTATAGAGAGAGGTACCCATGATACAGATGTCTCACACTGGCATCAAGATGGTGTTCAAATTAATTTAATTGTCCATACCACAACACAACACACTATGCACACAACCATACAATACAACACAACACACCACCACTACACCATTCTACACACTGCTATCTACACCACCACACCATGCAACACCACATCACTATGTACACCACTACAACATGCCACTCCACTGTGTACACCACCATGCCACACCACTATTTACACCACCACACCATGCCACACCACTGTGTACACCACCACACCACTATATACACCGCCACGCCACGCCACGCCACACCATGCTACACCACCACACCACACCATGCTACACCACACCACAATGTACACCACCTCACCAGAGAACGTCACTATTAACACCACCACACCACTATGTACATCACCACACCAGGCTACATCACTATGTACACCACCACACCACACCATGCCACACCACACCACACCACACCACCAGGTACCCCACCACACCATGCCACACCACACCCCTGTGTACACTACCACACCACGCCACACCACTACAGTGTTCCCAGAAATTATTGAGAAAATCTTTGTTTTTTTTCTAATGATGCTAAGATTGGAAAAAGGGCTTTCACTATGCACTAAGCATACTAAATAAGGGAGACAACTCTTGAAGGCTTAGAAGGCAGCTCATTACGTCAAGAGTTATCTCCCTTGTCTGAGCAGACGGCTTCCTGTGTTGACATGGCAGAATTTACAGCAAGAGAGAAAAGAAAGCTCATTCTAGATGATTTTGAAAGGGGTGAGGCTGATGCTAAAGTGTTAGCTTGTAGACATGGTATTCCTCTGTCTACAGTATACAGAACTTTGAAGAATATTCAAACAGGAACCAGGATAGAGCACAAAGCAGGGGCAGGTCGGCCTAGGAAATTCAGTGTTGTGGATCGCCGAAGACTTGGGCAGATTGTGAGTAGGGGCAAATTGAAAAGTGTTGAGAACATCAGAAATGAAATGATTAGCAGAGGAAGTCCTCAGGTATGCAATGAAACAGTTAGGCAGGAATTACAGAGACTTAATTGGGTGAAAAAACGTGGAATTCCCTCGCCGTTGATGAAAGATGCACAAAAGGAAAAACGTTTAAACTGGTGTCGGGCTCATGAAAATCAAGATTGGGATAATGTTTTCTTTTTGGATGAAAGTTCTGTTTGGCTTTTCCCTAATTGTGTGAAAATTTGGACCAAAGATACTGTCAAACCTATCTACCAGCGACCAAAACATAGCCCAAAGTTTCACATGTGGGGTGGCATATCGGTTCGCAGAGTGACGCCATTGTGTGTTTTCACGGGAAACTTGACAAAAGAAAGATACGTTGACATTCTAAATGGTCACCTTCTTCCGACAGCACAAACATTGTATGAAGATGATTGGATTTTCCAGCATGATAATGACCCAAAACACACTGTGCGCTACACAAAACAGTGGTTGTCGGGCGAAAATGTTCAAGTTTTAGACTGGCCCAGTTACAGCCCAGACCAAAACCCAATTGAGAATGTGTGGGGAGTCATGAAGGACAGAGTAAACCAAAAGGGACTGAGAAATATTGAAGATATGAAGGCCGAGGTGGTCCAATATTGGGATACCCTGTCACACGATTACCTACAAACTTTTTGATGGGTAGTGTGCCTAGGCGTATTCAGGCATGCATTGCTGAAAGAGGAGGTCAAACAAAGTACTAAAACAAGACTGAGACTGTAAAAGGATGATGTTTTAACATGTTTATATAAGTAAAACGCCAGAAGTTAATAAACGTAATGAGTTACATGACGCAACATGATTCTCAATAATTTCTGGGAATACTATATATTCACACTATCTACTGAAGTGAAAGTTGACTACAGGATACCTTAAGTATATTTATAGACATTTCACCTGTACACTCAGATCGAGTGATAGACTGCAGGATACCTTGAGTATATTGTGCAGACATTTCACCTGTACACTCAGATTGAGTGATAGACTGCAGGATACCTTAAATATATTTATAGACATTTCACCTGTACACTCAGATTAAGTGATAGACTGCAGGATACCTTGAGTATATTGTACAGACATCTCACCTGTGCAGCCAGCATCATCATGTAAATTCAGTATTCTTACTCACACAATATTATGGATTGTTATTGTTTATTATACTTGATGATGACTGATAGTAACATCTGTCTGTCTGTCTTTCAGCCCAGCAACACCTGGAGAGACTGACCAGGGTGTGGCCAATGGTCATTGGGGAGACCATCATGTTCAACATGGTAACGGTCAGTATCACACCCAAGCTCTTCTGTGTTTATAGCTGGTAAATGTTTCCACACCCAAGCTCTTCTGTGTTTATAGCTGGTAAATGTTTCCACACCCAAGCTCTTCTGTGTTTATAGCTGGTAAATGTTTCCACACTCAACTCTTCTGTGCTTATTATAACTGGTAAAAGTTTCCACACACAACTCATCTTCAACCAGGACAGAGTCATTTAAAGACCATAGGCAATAACCATTCATCATATGCTGTAAAACAAAACATTCTTTACTGAACAGACTTCTTAGCAGCTAGGATCTGCTGTGGGTCAAATACCATGATCATCCTTCATTTTTTTGTTCCATGCCTGCCCTTGTACATGGTACATGGTACAAGTAGTGACTATATACAACTTGTATCATATTACGCTTCAACTTGGTGTATAAAACATTTTCTTCCCTTCCCCAGACTCTGGAGCCCCTCTTAAGCCTCATCACTCAGGCAACCCTCAGTGATGATGAAGTTCTGGAGTGTAAAAAGGTCATCTACAAAGTGGTTGGCATGGAAAGCAAGAATGAGGCTTTACCATTCCCAGTCCTTGGGTCAAGGGGGAAAGGGCCGAAGAGGTGGGAGCTGGCACACTGTTGAAGAAATTGTTTCATGATTGTTAATGACGTATACTCATTAAAACCTTTAATTTGTGGCCTAGTGATATTGTTTGCAATACTCTAATTTGCCAGTGGGCCATCAGGGTCTGCTGCTGCCTGCAATCTTTAATATCTACAGACCCCGAATGAAATCTGTAGGCCCAACTGTACACAGTTTCACACTGTCTCTACAAAATCAATTAGCGAAGCAAGCCTGTGATGCAGAGAGGAGTTATCATAGCATGACAGAATGATTCTGGAAGGATAATAAAACAAGACAAATATGGGAAAGATACCAGTTGAAAAAAAAATGAAGGGCCTTAAAATATTCAGTATCAGCCGACACTGGGAATGGGGGGCAGCAATTATTTCAAACACTGGCTAGTGGTTGAATTCCTATCCTTTCTGCCCTTAGCTGTAACTGGATCTGTTTGCTTTGTGTTAGATTATACTGTTTTATGTGATGATCTTTACCCACTGTACCTGTAAATACAAACTTGAGTACCACTTAGGCTTTGCTTTGACTTTGACCTGAGATTAAATTGAAATACTGCTCTGTAAATCATTATCGAGCAGCAAACCACTAAGAACTCCCTACCATTCACCTGATGAAGGAGCAAGCATGCACGCTGAAATGCCATTTTAATCACAATTACGGAAGTTCACAATCATAAATCTTGCTTTTCTTGAAACCACTAAGGCTTTCCCTTGACTGTATGCTGTGATTATCACTGATATGGCTGTGTAACAATCATTGCCTTTACTCATGATGCAACTCACAGGGAGGAACAGTACCGACAGCTGTGGACAGAGTTGGAGATGCTGGTGCGGGCACATGTGTTGACATCGCCGTTCCATGAGAAGGTGCTGGAGTGTCTGCTGGAGTGCAAAAAGCCGTCCGATGATTCAAAGGGCTCGCCTAAGAAGCCACTGGAGAAGTCTGCCACCAAGGATGAAAAGATGGAGGTGTCTGAGCAGGAAGATTCATGGAAGGATTATGACAAGTAAGTCTAAACAGTTGTCTCCCCTTAATCTCTCAAAACTCAGTTTTAACATTTCTTATCCCAACTGAAAATTATTGTTGTCAAATACTTTCTTGATGGATTTCATCATCTGCATTCTGGAGGGTAATAGCAGATGACTAAATGTCTGTCAACACTGACTGAACATGTATTTGTAGACAGGGTGCCATTCCACTGACATCTCAGCCAACTGGTTCTGTTTCTATATAGTTACGTCAATCTATGTCTGCATTAATTTACAGAATAAAAAGAATGACAGAAAGGGAAAAGCAAGATTTCCTGAAAGGAGAAAAATCATTGGACCCTTCACCACCAAAGAAATTCAAAGCGGAGGAATCCTTTATCAGATCAGGTGGTCAGTATCTACCTGTGGCAAATAAATACATAAACAGTGTCAAAGATGGCCTAATACTTATCAGATGTTTGGAGCGTGCAGAGACAATATGACAGCACATTTATTTATATAGAAATCAGACTTTACAAAACTCTCATGTTGCTCTGTTTTCTTAATTTTATCTTATTGGTTTTTTTTCGTCCTTTAAAGATAATGATTCAGTATCATATTCAGATGAAAAGATGTATTGTTTTCAGGTCAGAACCTGCTTTCCATGTGGACCAATCGCATCAAGACGATACACAACAAACGACACATTGAGTTTGCTGGGCGTGAAGAGAGTAGCGGTCCATTAGCTCAGTTGTACATACATCTCAATGATGATGAGTAAGTGGTGAAATACCCTGCCATCCTTATCAGGGTGTCAGTAGCTCGGTCGTTGAAGTGTTTGCCAGCCATGCTGGAGGACCTGGTTTGATACACAGAGAATCTCACCCAAGTGTCTAATGATATCAAATTTATCAACATGAGTTGATAAATCAACAAATATCCAAGGCTTGCAAGGGATATATTTACCTTTATCAACAAGTGTTGATATAATTGTTATCAGTAGACACGCAGGTGAGATTCTATCATCCAAAATCATTCTTCATTAGTTTCCAATTAAAAATGTACATCTCTGAACACAGCAGTGCCATTAGATTTGCAGTGCAGCGATGTCATAGCATTGTGACGTCATCAAGTTTATGACGTTATAGCATTGTCAGGGCATTGTGCAAAATCTACTGTCCAAATGATATCACCTAGGAGATATCATTTGATCTCACTCAAGCAATATCTCCTGTAGAACACAGTTTTGGATGATAAAATATGTTTGAAGCTCATTTCTGATGTCCCATACCATAATATTGCTGGAATATAGCTAAAATTGGCCTATAACCTTGCTCACTCAATCACTGCATTGATTCATTGCCTTGAACTTTTAGAATACCATTTTTATCCCCTGTTACTAGATTGCCGGAACAATACCAAAAGTGATATCAAATCTCAGATAGTGGAACTCTTTTGGTAACCTGGTTTAGAATAGGTGCCCAACACTATGTCCATAAAAACAGGTGATTATCCGATAATCTGATAATGTGTGACTTACACTACTCGCATGGGAATCTGTTGTAACAGGTTGATACCATTGTGGTTATATGGGATTGTCCTCAACATTTTTTGAGTGGTGTATAAGCCACTGACTTCTCTTTTGTCTCAACTTGATTACTTATTGGTGATCTTGTGTGAAAATTACCAACTTTGGCTTTAACCAAGAAACCTGCTGTAAAATTAGCACCGTCAGCATGGACAAATATTTGACACATCTCTGGCTAGCAGTGTGACTGCTGTGTCCGCTTCCCAGACTGATACTAAAGATAATCTAGTTTACTTCCACATTTGTCTTCACTGTGGAATATTGAACACTTCACTAATTGCTGATTTCTTTCACCCAACAGAGAACAGCTGCCCACGGAGCAGACGTCACAGGCATCAAAGGCTGGCCCCACCCCCAAGTCACAGCAGACCTTAAAACGTTGACACATCATCATCACAAAGTTGACATATTGTCTACAAGTCTTTAGTCTTAAATCTCAGCTTTGGACACAGTTGATAATGACATATGGATAAACTGAAAACAATATGAATATAAGTTTGGGGGGTTATTTGTACTTATAGGACCGTCTTCTCTTGATTTACATCATTTGTTTGATGGGTTTGAACGCAGAATCACATTGGTGTATAACGGCAGCATCAAGCAATGACAGAATCAGCTTTTAGTGGGTTTGAATCTCTGATTCACCCTATTTATGAGTCTAGGTGTGAATGCATCAAATGTGTTAATGGACCTCAAAGTGGAAGAGGGATGGTAGTGGAGTCTAGTGGTGAAAGCATTCACTCTTCACTGCGAAGACCTGAGTTTGATTCCCCACATGGTCCAAAGTGTGTAGCATATTTCTGGTATACCCAACCATGATATTGCTTTGGAATATTGTTAAAACAGGCATAAAACCACACTCACACTCAGTAATGATAACTTGATCCTCCTGCATACATGTAATGGAAACATCTTGTTTTTACGAAAATGACACCTCAGGAATAAAATACTTATTCATATATTTGTGTTTGTTGTAAACGGGGAATGTGGTGTATGTATTCAGCAGCGTCTGTATGTATGTGCTTCCTGATTCTTGTTAACATGATATCTCACTGAACTGTTGTAACCAATGTCTTCAAATTTTGTGACATAAGGGTATTAGGCAGACACCAGTCGATTTGGGTGATCTTGATCGTTCTTCAAAGTCACTCAAACTCCTTGATCACTATTCAAACTGTCGTTAACGTGATATCTCATGAACATAATCCAGTGGAGTATTATGCAGACACATTTAGTTACCATGACCTTATTTTTAAGGTCATCATGACTCTTGTAAACACAATATCTCATGAACTGTTGTACAGAGCGTCTTCAAATTCAGTGACAGCTCACATTGGGGGAATACACAGACATAAGTTCATTTGAGTGACCTTGATATTATTTTCGATGTGAGCATGACGCTTTGTCCCTTTTTCAAACTTATGTTAACGCAATATCTCATAAAACATTGCAACCAATCAGCATCATGAGCATCGTTCTGTACAACTGGGATACAATGTGTCAGGAGCTGTGTATGGATCCACCCATGACAGCCACTCAGTAGCACATTTAAACTACCAATGATGACATATTTGCCATGCAGTCAAGCGGGACATGCTTGACCGTGAATCCTTCATCACAAGGAATGCAAAACAGAGTATCTTCACCATTTAGTAAATATTCATGTGTGCACCTGCCATGGCCATTCCACATCATTGCATGAGGGCCTCTTCAAACCTGGACTGACAATGGATGGTTTGATTTTCACGTACTCGTACCAATTTAAGTGTACTGAGTAATATACATAAATCATTTAATCTATAAATCACATATTTAACCTCTGATGGTGATTGGACATTTGATTACTTGCATAAAATCTTTAATGACAATTTACTGGAGCACTCACATGATAAAACTTGACGCATTGACTAATTTCATCATAGCACGTAGGTTCGTACATGGATAAATTACTTAGTGTGTGTCCAGAAGATGAACTTTAATTATGTACCAATCATTTAGTTTTATTGTATGATGGTTTTAAAAATCAAGACTTTTTTGTTCAATTTGTTCAACTTTTTATAATCATACTCTTTTAAGTGAATGACAGTTAACTATACTGTTATAGGCTAAAATATATTATATTTACTGTTAAAATGATCTACCTTGATCCATGTTTCCAGGATGCAATGAAATTTTACTTCATTTAAACGTACTTGTTTCCAAAGAAATATGGATAGGTACAAAAACAAAGCTTGCTTATGAAATTCCTGTTGAAACAGCTGGTTAATGCAAATGCATGTAGATAGTGCTAAACATAATGCACAGCTGCACAAATGAAATACATAAGGTCATTGTTTTGAGGTCAGTTATGTCTGTGGAAAATTATACTTTTCCAGACATTCTTTCCACATAGGGGCCATGGGATAGCCCAGCTAGTGTTCAAAGCGAAGACCCAGGTTCCATTCCCCACATGGGTACAATGTGTGAAGCCTATTTCTTGTGTCTCCCACCGTGACATTGCTGGAATATTGTTAAACACCATGTAAAACTAAATCCACTCACTCACTCACTTCTTTCTACAAAAGTTCATAATTGCTCAAATCTGTTGCCTTTGACAATAAAGTCCTGCACTGAATGAAGGATGTCCATGTTTTGGGAACTGTGGACTGATCATTGGCCATGAATATTGATGTCAGGTCATATCATAGGTGCTCGACTCTGATATATATTTAGAAGTATGACCTAAATATATAAGATATAGATAGGTGTGACAGTAAATGGCAGCCCGGCTCGTCTCGGCTCATTTTCGGTGCGACAAACACTTCTGTCGCTTTTATCATTGAAAAAACTACACAATTTATACTCCGTTGACCTCTGTAAAGTACCATGCGTATCACTAACGTGCTGAGTTTACTTCCATTTAAAGCTTTCAATAGTTTTACCGTCTGAAAACAAACCAAGCTGCCATTTTACTGTCACACCTCTCTATATGTTATATATTTAGGTCATACTTTCAAATATATATGAGAGTCGAGCGCCTATGTGTAGACACTGGTCAATGCACGTCTTTATATTTGGTCTTATAGTCCCAACTCCTTTATAATCATACATGTATGCATTTTGGAACTTAACGAAAGGAAGCAATCTGCTGATACTTATAGTGTATGTATAACAGGAATGTAATATCTAGACATTTTACAGTATAACAAGATTTATTTATATCTTAATATCAAAAATCAAGACAGCATTTGAACACATTTTCTAAGCAGCATGTTTTCTTAATACAACCCTTGCTGCATCTTACCCCAGTCTAAGTAAACTTAGTCTCACTCTGTGTGTACTATTCCTTACGCTCCACCATTGACAGTGGAGTGTAACAAAAAATACTGAGCCTAAGTTTACTTAGACTGCATCCTACCCTAATCTTACAGTGTGTTTGACATGGTTGTTCACCTTGTACAGTGTGACAAGTCCCATTCCATGTATTTTCAACCAGGTGCTCTGGGTGAGATGGTAGAAACAACATTGGTCTTCAAATGTTTCCAAAATACAGACTTTACTGCTCTGAAGGTGGCCATGTCAAAGTCACCGATCACAACTGTTTACAGTCTTGACATTGCCCATTGAGCAGATCCTTTTAACACTGAATACTTAATTGAATGAAACAATGAGAAGACCCTGTTAACACTAACTATATTGACCCTTTCTCACAAAGATCATCCTTGAAAATAAGACAACACTTAAGTGTTTTAATTAATTTCTCAAGACCAACCTCCGCCTCAAGCTCCACTTCCTAACCACCATGGAAGAAGAAATATCGCAATTGGTAGTCGATCCCTCAAGCAAGACCTCATCAGCCAAACACTGAGTGAAATTGACTACTCGGATCACGTGTCTGAAGTTTTAAAGCTTGGCTAGATGTGTATATATTTAGTGACTCTGACTCTGACAGCGATTCCGAAGTGACTTTGGTCCAGTGACCTTTTAATTATAGTTTCAGTGACATCTCTGAGTAATATCACAGTTCAAACTTTAGTGCTTGGAACTACTTGATTTATTAAGTCTACCTTGAAAAGTACTTCAAAAATGACAGATTAATAGTGCTTGCAAATCACATTTTGTTATTGTTATCTGTATTTGTCGTCCTATGTTGAATAATGTGTCCACATTAAAGAGTGTCCGCTTTATGGTAGCCTTAGCCTTTTTCTTGCGTCCCACAACCTAGACACTTTAAGATCACTCAGCTATGTCAAGTCCCACTAAGTAGATGCCAGTATTTTCGGTCTCTCCCACTAAATAGACACTATTTTCAAAGAAGGAAATTACGTTTGTCTACTTCCCGGCCATGAACCCTTCTACAATACCCATCAAACAGATCATCTTTCTGAACACGTAATGAGCCTCCATCGTATCAGCAAATGAACCAGCCAATCGGAAGCCGTCGTTACACTTGCGTGCACAGCCACCAGCTATGACTGTGTTCGGTCTCCCGAGGACTTCGTTTCGAGAGAAGTACAAATATTGCACTTTTGAATCGCGATTGTAAGCTTATAATTTTGTTTATTTGTTTTTTTTTTCACAAGCAGCAATGTAGATTATATGTCATGAATGAGTGATAACTGTGTTTAATTATGTTTGATTTTTTAGTTGCTTGTGACTTTTAAGAACCCTCCGAAGCTAAACTGTTAGGATGTTCACGGGACAGTGTTCTACAACACTGCTTAAAAGTGTTAACCCCTCTGGGCAAAACCGCTGAATCACATATCTCAGACTCTGCTGCATTTTGTGATAAATTTAAGACGGTAAGAGACCCTGGTAACATCTTAAGTTATGATGTTGCGGATTTCCTTACCAGCGTCCCCATTAATGAAACCCTGCACATCCTCTACCACCGCATTCACATCCTTGACACCTATCTTGACACTAACCTTTCCACTGACTTTACCATTCAGCTCATTTCTAACACCACCACCTACTTTACCTGGAGTACAGACCTGTATGAGCAACTAACATATTTCTTTAACGCCCTTATGATCCACGAAGATCCAGGTTAGAATTGATCTTCAGTAGAACAGGCTTGTCGTAAGAGGTGACTGATGGGATCGGGTGGTCAGGCTGGCTGACTTAGGTGACACTTGTCATCGTATCATTGCGTAGATCAATGCTCACGTTGTTGATCACTGGATTGTCTGGTCCAGACTCGAGTATTTACAGACCACCGCCATATAGATGCAATATTGCTGAGTGTGGTGTAAACCGAAGCCAACACTCACTTTTTACCTGAGCAGTGGTATATCTGCACTTGTACATAATTGGCATAATTTAAAATTAGTTTGAAAAAAAACCCACACCAAATGCTCTATACTGTGACTGGATTTCCGTCCAGTCACCTGCTTGACTGGTTTGTTTAGCTGTATGTGTAACGAACATCCATCTTCATGTAAACTGTGACCCGTGAAAGTCCCGGGGTAGAATAGGCCTTCAGCAACCCATGCTTGCCACAAAAGGCAACTAACGGGATCGGGTGGTCAGGTTCGCTGACTTTGTTGACACATGTCATCAGTTCCCAATTGCGAAGATCGATGCTCATGTTGTTGGTCACTGGATTGTCTGGTCCAGACTCGAATATTTACAGACCGCCGCCATATAGCTGGAATAGAGCTGAGTGCGGCGTAAAACTAAACTCACTCGGTCACTCACTCCTGTAAACTGTATGTGACGGGTGCTACAGGTAGGATGTTTAGGAATACGGGGTGTCCACCGATTCCCTCATAACTTTTATTATCATAATGTTTTACAGATGAAGATGAAAAGTGCAGGAAAAATGGTTCTGGTAAGACTCATCATCAGCTTACCCGTGAATGAATATGAACAAGTAACTATTGCTTGTCGCAAGAGGTGACCATCCCATTTCCGTATATCAAAGCTCATACTGTCGATGAGGATTGTTTGATCCAGACTAGAGTATTTACAGACATCCGCCATATAGCTGCAATATTGCTGAATGCTACTGAAAACTAAACTCACTCACTCAGGTTGATGCGTTGCCCCTCTACACGTAGGCCCGACAGCCGAAGAATATTGAGACTTCCCAACAGTGCAGCCTTACACATTGCCCAAAATGTCAGAAGGGTTGTGCACCCGGGCACTCTCCCGATCTGCGCCCAGAGATCAGGAGGTACTAGACTAAGGGCACCTAGTCAACAATGTAAGTAAACTTAGCCTCCGTATTAATCGTCACACTGCTTATACTCAGTATAGCAGTGTAACGAAAATACAAAACTGAGCCTAAATTATTTAAGCTCCATTCACATGCACAAATTTACTCATGTACGTAAATATGCACATATTTAAACATACATATGTGTAATAGTAAATTTACTGTGTCTTCACATTGAATTTATGTACAGTGAGTAAGCTAAATAAATGTATAAAAATGTCTCACTTTCATCTCTGAAATTCAACAGAGAAATATGCTCTATTTTCACAAACACAGTATCAGATGTGTTTTGTTTTTGCAAGAGGTCAGTCTTTTTGGTGGAACGTCATGAATACATCTAATGACGACAAAGACTGGTACTATACCTTTTGAAACAAACTGCAGGATTGCTTAAAAGCTAGAGGCCAAGCTGTTCGCAAGCCGACGGCTTCATTTTCATTAGAATATCGATTAGTGTTGACGGTAGGTTTAGTACGAATGTGTGCAGAAATAAAGTTTGCAATATGTAGTCCAAATCTTTTGCGTATGAAAGGTTCATTACATTCCTGAATCATTTCAGTACACACGCACGCATGCACATGTATACATAGACTGGCATATTTGCTACGTTTTTCCCCCGAATATTGTTAATCACATTGCTGCCAAAAGGGACAGAATAGTCAACGATATAAATAACGTTCTTGGCTTCATAAAAATTATATTTATAATTTATCACTTATTACTTTATGAAAGCTATCTTCTTTTAAGCCCCGAATTCGTTTCACAGGATAATCGAGACTATTTATTTAGATCAATAGGGGCGTCACACATTGTACCTATTTGAGAAATCAAACCTAGCCTTCGGTGTGACTAGACAACGCTTTAAATACAAGGACATCCAATGCCCCCTTTTTACAACCTAAATTTCTTGGAAGCGGGTAATTTTGGAAATAAAAGTTCGAGGTCTCTATGTAAATTCAGCTCTTTCACTGTTCACTCCAAATGTCTCTTTCGATCGCTGTCTGTAATCATGTGTAAATGCCCATCGGCAACACAGACACTGACTAGATACAGAGGATGAGGCCAGGTTCCCCTTACCACAGCACGCGTCATTCGTCAATCTTAACTGCATGGCCAACGTTGAAATGGGACAACCAAGTTGAACTAATGAAGTCAAATCCAGCGCTAAGCGTCTGTACCACCCACACATAGAGACTGGCACCTGCCCTTCCATTTCTAACGGCTGCGCAAAGATTAAAGCCCCTAGAGAAGCGCAAGAGCCCCAGGACAGGCGAACCAGTCTACCACACGCGCTACACAGAAGAAACACAAGTCATGATCATGAGCAGTCATGCACATGGTGTATGGTGTATGGTGCAGGAGTGGCGATTAGACTGTTCAGGTGTGTTCTGTGACTGTTCTGCTCAGATTCAGACGATGTGGGTTCCGCTTACGTGGTTCTGTCTTTGCTATTATACAACCGCTGGTCTGTGTTGATGGCGTTACATAGACTACAATGTTAAATAAATGGTGTCGTTCTTTTGTCTTTGGTGTCAGCGACGGCGTTAGAAGGCGATATGTCATCAGTGCAGTCGCGTAACAAAGCTGTCGTTACAGGTGTCTTTACAAGTCGTTACAGGTGTTGTTACAATTACAGGTCCCTTGCGCGCAAGCCCCCAGCCCGAAATGTGAAACGAACTGTTTGTCTTTTTCTTTTCTTACAAGAAGCCGAATTTCTTCACTTGCATGTAATTACAAATTAACCGAAATTCCCCTTTGAATCCAACAGCATAAGTAAATGGTGTTCCATGTGACTCCACTTCTTGCCCGTCGCTTTACTTGTCTAGTTTGTTTGTCGAAGGCTCACTTTGTTTGTTTGTTTGTTTGTTTAACGCCTAACTCTGCAATATCCCATCTATGAAATAGCGGTGTGCAAATAATCGTGTCTGTTGTTCCTTTCACGAAGCAACGTTTACCAACCTCCAATTCAACCTCCATTGCACGAAGGTTACCATTGTGACTTACGATCAGTTTAGTGGTTTGGGATCGGAGGCCCTGGATCAGATAATCATGTGATTAACAACATGAGAAGCAATCTACCCAACTGAGATACGATGACGTGTGTCAACCGAGTGAGCGAACCTGACCACCCGATCCCGTTAGCCGCCTCTTACTACAAGTTCTGTTATGCGTTGACAGGAAATGCGTTGGTGTTTCACAGCTGCATTGGGGCGAGGTATGATTTGGTCTCTAATTTTTTGGTCAACATAAACTGACGTGCAAATGAAGGTACACAGGTGTAATTGTTGCTGCAATCCTAAATATGGGTTCTGACTAGTAAATTTTTTTAAAAATACAAAAACCAAAATAACCACCATGTTTCGTTTGCCAAAGTGCAACCAATAAGTTTCGCGAAATTGTGATTATTGTCCCATACACGAGAAATTTTCGTACAGACATACTATAAAACTTGTTTGGCGTGAAGACTGAACAATCACTTGACAAAAATCTCACGAGAAAATTCCAATATTGACGTCGGCGCAACGAGAACGGCTGCACAGGAATGTCACGAATGGGTACTTCCAGCAGTCATACTGCAAGACAAACCATAAGTTGAGCAAGATAAACCATAATTCACCCCTTTTACCGTTTCAGTATGACAGGCATGACATGTGGACGTCCCAGAGTAACATAATTCCAAGAGAGTCGCTATCGGCGTTTTTTTCACCTACGCAGCCGCATGTTGACGGTCATCATCTGCCACATCTTTGGGTCATTGCATCAGCCGATTCAGAGTGATCACGTGACTTCATGCAGTTGCCACATGGACCAACCGACCGCTACGTGGAATGGCCTTGACCTCCCAGCATCGTCCGCAGCGGCCATCACTACGTCGTTGTTTGTCGTTTCAATGTAATTTTGCTGATTGTATTGCAGTGCTCTTCAACATACATTTTCAATTTTATCAAAAGATTTTGTTATGTTTATCTTATTGGAAGAAACGCAACCCCTGTACTTTCTTTTGCTCGTCAGTTTGATTCATTTATGAATTCTTGGAAATGGATGTACGACTACATTGAACGTGGGATATTGTATAAATTGTGATCACGAGTTTTTGTCGTTCCTTCTTACCGGGATGACACACCTTATTGTCTAATTTGGGGTGGAAGCCTAGTGGTTAGAGCGTTTTCTCGTCATACCGAAGACCCAGGTTCGATTTCCCACATGGACACAGTGTGAGAGAACTATTATTTACAGACCGCCACCATATAGCTGGAAGATGTCTTAGTGCGGCGTAAAACTAAACACACTCATCCACTCTTGTGTGATACGAAAACAGTGGTGACGAATGTCGTGATATACAAAATTACATTCGACACCATTCGCCATTTTTCTGTAACCTGCATGAAGATATTCGGCTTTTTTTCTGGAATATCACAAACAGGTCACGCATCTCTAAAAAATACCTTCAACCGTACCTCAGCCACTGACAGTCTGTGCCATCTTTTTTTGGACCAACTAATACAATAAGCAGACGTTGTGATGTTGGAGGTAGCGCAGGCCCTCGTGTCATTGCGAGGATTACCATCACATGCAATCCATTAAAACTTCATCGAAACTTAGTCATGTGTGATTGGCCAATCGATCACCACCCATGACAGCCACCAGTTCTTTATTGTTAAGTCAATTGAAAGCCGATTTTGACCCTCAAATACACGGTCTTGACACAAATGGCGGACGATAGCAAGCGTCGACCAATGAGAGGGCCTGCTTTGAGCACACCCACTTGATCCTTGATGTTGTCCGCCATTTGTGTCAAGATAGCACATATGTCCCCAGAAAATGTGACATAAGATGTTTTGAAAAAAGACACACACACACACACACACACACACACACACACACACACACACACACACACACACACACACACACACACACACACACACACACACACACACACACACACACACACACACACACACACACACACACACACACACACACACACACACACACACCACCACCACCACCACCACCAATATTTTCATATGTGAACAACAGGCAAGTATCTGACCGCAGTTGCAGTTCCAATAAGGAGACACGGTTTTTTCTTTCTTTCTTTTTATTTTTTTATTTTTCTTTGTTGAGCATAGTGTTAGACCTCTCTGGCAAATCGACGAGAATTTTGGTGAGTTAGTGAGTTTAGTTTTACTGAGCAATATTCCAGCTATATGGCGGTGTTCTGTAAATAATCAAGTCTGGACCAGATAATCCAGTGATCAACAACATGTGCATCGATCTGCGCAATTGGGAACCGATGACATGTGTCAACCAAGTCAGCGAGACTGACCACCCGATCCCGTTAGTCGCATCTTACGACAAGCATAGTTGCCTTTTATTTCAAGCATGGGTTACTGAAGGCACCCCGGACCTTCACGGGTCCGACGAGAATACGTCGTGGACTTAAGCAGATTACACCTGCATGCTTTTATTTGTTTGTGTTTTTTATCCTTTTGTTTCTTGTCTGTTTTGTCTTTTTAAGTTGTCAACAAAAAAACAGGACTCATTTCATAGACATTTGCGAGTGTAAGTGGGCTGTCTACGGAAGCGCTGAAGGGACATGAGTATGAGAATTTTTGTTAATATATATTTCGTGCGCACGAGATACTATAGCGTGCGCATGATATAATATAGCGTGCACACGATTTACGAAAGCGTGCGCACGTTATACGAAAGCGTGCGCACGATATAATATAGCGTGCGCACGATATACCAAAGCGTGCGCACGATATGATAAAGCGTGCGCACGATATAATAAAGCGTGCGCACTATATAACATAGCGTGCGCACAAAATGAAAGGAGACACGTATTTTTAAATGTTAAATCGTGCGCACGAGATACTATAGCGTGCGCACGGTATAGTATAGTGTGCGCACGATTTAACAAAGCGTGCGCACGATTTTACATAGCGTGCGCACGATATGATATAGTGTGCGCACGCTTTGTTAAATCGTGCGCACGTTTTGTTAAATCGTGCGCACACTATACTATACCGTGCGCACGCTATAGTATCTCGTGCGCACGATTTAACATTTAAAAATACGTGTCTCCTTTCATTTTGTGCGCACGCTATGTTATATAGTGCGCACGCTTTATTATATCGTGCGCACGCTTTGGTATATCGTGCGCACGCTATATTATATCGTGCGCACGCTTTCGTATAACGTGCGCACGCTATATTATATCATGCGCACGCTAAAGTATCTCGTGCGCACGAAATATATATTAACAAAAATTCTCATACTCATGTCCCTTCAGCGCTTCCGTAGCTGTCAACATTTTGTACGTCTAATGTGTTTTCTGAACTTCTTTAAAACGTTGTAAGACTAAAAGTTGGCATTCACTTTCAAAAAAATTAGTTCCACGTGAAAATACATTATTAGTTTTATGATATTAACATTTAGACGAGGCAGTGTCTAAATACTGTAATAACAAACGTTAGGAAGTACTGTATTGAAAACCTATGCAAGGCGTATTCGTAAAGTGTTCTGTTTTCCAAATATTAAGGGGAACGAAAATACAGTCAGGTAGTCATGCCTCACAGACGCTTACAATATAAGACGTTGGTTTACTGTCCAAAATATTGCCAAACCCGCGAGATAAAGGTTTTTCGAAGTTCCGCGTACCTTTTTCATAAACAAATGTCAAATCAGACTTCTAGCGTTGTATATGTCACACAGGTGTTGGCCAACTTTGTCACGTGGTGTCATGAATTAAGCCAATCGCAGCTCACTTCCTGTGCACGAGTTTTGCGTGCGCGTTACGCCCAGACACTTCGAAGGAAAGCAGACGACACATGTATTTGGAAAAAGAAGTTTTCACACAAACAGGTAAGAATTTATTACTATTGATTCATTTATTCGACTTTAGATATATATTTATGATGTTTCAACTACTTACTAAAAACGATGATAGTTATTTTGAAAATAAATGGTTTTTAAGTGCATTAGAAAGTTTGACCGTTTTCGACTTCACGTTTGCCCTGCCATGGCTTTTGTAGGAATTTTGAAAACGGTGTAAGGTAAGTGTATGAAAGTATGATTAAATAATAGGTTTAGTTGTGCGTATTTAATGTAGAACATGTTTATATATTCGCCACATGTTGTAGCATTAAGTTAACATTGATGGACTGAATGAGAATATATTTATATCATTGGTCAAATGGCGGGAAAGACGCACAGGCGTGCTCATCGTTTAACGGTGGATGCATGATTTAGAACAAGTTTTAAGATCTACGAATCGTTGTTTTGCGCAAATTTTCAACTCATTTGACATAATTATTGTCTAAACCATTCTTCTTTCAAAAGAGGTGTCTTCGCTTGCATGTTAGTTTCGCTCACATCCCAAAAGTCCAAAGTAACCTTTGTTTTTAAGCATTACCGTGCAGTGATAAGAGCTGACATCATATTATACTGTACAATTGCTTTTATTGTGTTTTATTTGGCTTGGTTCTGTGAGGATAAATTCTCTCACGAAAATAAATTTAAAAGAAAAGCCCCAAATGTTTATGTTTAGCAATGGCCCAGCCACAGATGAACATGAATTATATTGCACATCAAGCTAATTTGAAAGGCTGTCTTCCGTTGAGTGAGTGATGGTAGTTTTACGCCGCTTTCAGCAATATTCCCACAATATCATAGCGGGGACATCATAGCCAGGAATGGGCTTCGGACATTTTTACCCATGTAGCCCGTCTAATCGAAGCAAATATAAGCTAAAACCATGTAGAATTATTTAGGAATTTCATTTAGATTAGGAATATCATAATGATTTTAACCAAATCATCAGAAACTTGTATTCATTTGCATACAAGGTAACAACGTAACAAAATAATTTTTGGTCCCTTAAAACGTCATACAATTTGCTGCCATGTGCAGGGTAAATTTGCGCTACGTCACTTCCTGTTCTTGCGCAGGACAGAAAGTATGCGAATGACCTTATTGTTGCAGGAAAACTTCAGACGAAGTAAGTTGTATGATTCGTGAAAAATGCAATTGCAATAGAGACATACTAGTCTCAAAGTGTTCCAGAATTTACTGCAAAGTTAAATACTTTAATATTCCCAGGATTAGACGTGACATGGCGATCCAAAGAAATGAACGACTTTTTCAAGTGCGATTATTTTTCACCTTTTTTACAACTATGGCTATGCCGATGCGGGGCTTTCGATGCTTCGCCGATGTTTTCACGTTAGGATGAATGCCGCAATATAACAAGGTCCGAGGATACATGCATGGGAGCCAAATACTGATGACATGTGCTGTGTATGTTTTGTCCTTGCTTATGGTGCAGCATTAAGTTTATTTTAAGTTATCGAATGTTGGTGGGGCTAGGTCACGTGACTGCGTATGGTGAGTTCCGTCAAATGGCACCATTGGTGGACTCAGTTTTTTTCAGGGATTCGTGATTTTGTAATGCTGATGTGCCACTGTTTCTGTTTTAAGCCTATTTGGTATGAATTCTATATTATTTTTTCTTGTTTTACGGATCCGCCTGCAGTATTTTTTTTAAGAATAAGAAAAAAAATAAACGTTTATTTTCCCTGCTCCAGAAATACAATCCTAATGTTTTTATTGGCTAAAAATGTAAACTCACAAGAAAATACCTTTATGGTAGCTTTATGACACATACTTCATAAATCTGAGTATTTAGAAGGAATATTACTTTGATCGGAAATTTTATATTTATATTTTTTTCCACCTACCTTTAGGTTTTCAGAGGACAAAAATTCCCCAAACAAGAAATAGAATTGGTCTGGCCTAATATCAACATTCCTCAGTTCACTACATATCATATCCCAATTGCATACGCTCATGATGTTGATCATGGTTTACCCAGTACTACCATAATATCGAATGGGTGGGCAGGGTATAGAGGCATCAGGTATATGGGATTAGATCATTAGAGTATTTAGCTGTCAACCATTCTTCAGATTTTGTGGGCAAATATTTATGAATATTATTAATGTTGCCCTTATATATCAAACTTGATGTGATTAATGTTAAATATGTAACATAATTTGCATACACAGAGTAATGTATATGATTGTGTTCTTGTTACAGATCCGAACACAAACTTGATTAGAAACAGGCTGTAGTGCATCTAACTGCTACTGCCAAGAACACACTCAACTAGACACAACCTCGGCCTACAGCTATCTGAATACATCCAGTGCACTTGTGTTGTTGGAGATAATCCACCGTTTCAACATATTTTGCAGTGGATTGCCCAACTTTACATTGTAGGTAGGTACCACTTGTTTTTCTTTGTTTCCTCAGAAGTTCAGTGTTCTCAGAGCTCCAGATAAGGCGTGTATTTGCATATTTTACTCAATAAAAATCACATTTACTCAATTAATTTGGGAGTACAAAAACCAGATAAGAATTATTTAAAACCCAGTAGGTTTGTACATACCTTGTGTACTTAACTCAGTTAACTAAACTGGCTTGCGTATGGTTTGTCTTGGTGCCCAAACTCTACAACAGCATTAGCAAAAGTAGGTGATGCCTATGTAAATATACGGTTATAGCTGTAGCCATTGTCCGGAGTCCATTACAATAGTCACATGACTTCCATGTTGAGCATTTAAAAATGACTGGAAACTATTTTGCAATATAACGACTAATATGTTTAGTCTATTGAGAAGCATTTATTATCCCCCTGCCATGTAATGCAGGGGGATAGTCAGTACCTCTTCTGCCTGTTCGTCCGTCTGCCCATGATCATTTTTTTCCAGAGCAGAACTCAAAAAAAAAAAAAATTCAATATTTTTAGCCCAAAATTGATAGATATAATAATCTCAACCTATGGTTGTGTCCTTTTCTGTTTACAGGTTTTGGGCATTTTCATTTTTTTTATCCCTTGGCATGTAATGTGGGGTATATAGTCGATGCTTCGTCCGTCCATCATCATCTTGTTTCAGCAGCATAACTCAGAAACCGTTCAATATTTTTAGACCAAACTTGATAGATATGATAATCTCAACCTATACTTGTGCCTTTTGCTATTTACATGGTTTGGGCATTTTTATTTTTTTTGTTTTCCCAGGGAACATTTTAGTGTTAGTCTAATGGTGGGATGGGGTTCTTTTCTGGAGCAGAACTCAAAAACCGTTCAATATTTTTCTGCAAAACTTGTTAGATATGTGTGGCAGATCCCAAAGTGGTGCCTTTTGGTATTAACAGGTTTTTGTGATTTATTATTTTCTTGGTTTCCATGGAAATGTTTTGGACTTAGTCTCAAAATGGAGGGATGGGCCTTGTTTCCAGAGCAGAACTCAAAAACCATTCAATATTTTTCTGCAAAACTTGGTAGATATGTCAATCAGAACCTGAAGTGATGCCTTTTGGTATGTACAGGTTTTTGGGATTTCATGTTTTCTCATTTTCCATGGAAACGTTTGAGACTTGGTCTCAAAAGTGAGAGGTGTGTTTTGTTTCCGGAGCTGAACTCAAAAACCTTTGATATCTGTCAGTAAAACTTGGTAGATTTTTGTGGCAGATCTTCTTCGTTTCTGGAGCTCAAAATCTATTCAATATTTTTCTGCAAAACTTGGTATATATATCAATTAGAACCTGAAGTGGTGCCTTTTGCTATGTACAGGCTTTTGTGATTTCTTATTTTCTTGGTTTCCATGGAAACGTTTCGGACTTAGTCTCAAAATGGATGGATGGGCTTCATTTAATATCTTACAGCAAAACTTGGCAAATAATTGAAGCAGACCACAAAGTCTTTCTATTTACAATATTTTGGCATTTTTATTTGTCCCAGTTTCCATTGAAACAATTCTGACTTAGGCTTAAAATGGAGGGATAGGATTTGTTTCCAGAGCACAACTCGAAAACCATTCCATATCTTTCAACAGATTTTGGCAGATATATGAGACAGATTTTAAAGTGGTGCCTTTCACTGTTTACAGATATATGGCATTTATATTTTTCATGACTTCCATGAAAATGATTCAAACTTTATCTAAGAAAACATCAAGTAATCATCAGATGATTTGTCCTTTCAAATATGTTGGGGATATGTCATCCTCTGATGACTCTTGTTGACTTAGTCTCAAAACAGAGAGGTATGTTTTGTTTCCTGAGCAGAACTCAAAAACTTCCTAATATCTTTCAGCAAGACTTGGCAGGTATGTGTGGCAGACCCAAAGTGGTCTATTTACAAAGTTTTGGCATTTTTATTTTTCCCGGTTTCCATGGAAATGCTTTGGACTCTAAGTGGAGGGGTGGGCTTTGTTTCCAGAGCACAACTCAAAAAGCATTTCATATCTTTCAGCCCATCGTGGTAGATATATGAGACAGATCTTGAAGTGGTGCCTTTTGCGATTTACAGATATATGGCATTTACATTTTTCATGAATTTCATGGAACCAATTCAACCTTTGTCTAAAAAAACATCAACTAACATCTTGAAAACATCTGTCAGATGATTTGTCCTCTCAAATATGTGGGGGCCAGGGGGATATGTCATCATGTGATGACTCTTTTTTACTGTTTCCACGGAAACACGACTTAGTGCCAAATGTGTTTGATGGTTTTGTCTGGAGCATATATCTTTTAAAGTTTACATGCTAGGTTCACCAAACTTCATACACATGTTAATCATTACCCATTGATGTGCCTTTGCTATTTTGAAGATGTTTCAGAATTTTGATTTGTTGTTAATGTTATTTACATGGAAACATGACTTGGTGCAAAATGTGTTTGACGGTTACCTGGTCACAGCGTATCACTGAAACTATACATGCTAGGTTTACCAAACTTAATACACAAGTTAATCATGACCCACAGATATGCCATGTGCTATTTATTTGCAAAACGTGATTATTCAAAGCATGATGTTAACTTTTCACTTTTCATGGTATTTCTTCATGTCATATGTACCAAAATGTGGTTTATTCTCAGTATCTAGATTAGTTATTTCCTTGATGTTACCAACATGTGATTTATTGTCTGTATCTGCATGGGTTGTTTTGGTCATGTCATATGTTGAATAGCAGTTTAACCTGCAAGTACCAGGGAGGTCATCAAACTAATGCCCAGCTTTAGGTTATCTGGCTATTGCCCAACTTCAGGTTATCTGGCTATTGCCCAGCTTTAGGTCATCTGGCTATATCCCAACTTTAGGTTATCTGGCTATTACCCAACTTCAGGTTATCTGGCTATTGCCCAGCTTTAGGTCATCAGGCTATATCCCAACTTTAGGTTATCTGGCTATTGCCCAGCTTTAGGTTATCTGGCTATATCCCAAC
Source organism: Haliotis asinina (assembly GCF_037392515.1). NCBI lineage: Eukaryota > Metazoa > Mollusca > Gastropoda > Lepetellida > Haliotidae > Haliotis > Haliotis asinina. The sequence continues at coordinate 28,119,083 of NC_090288.1, read as the reverse complement.
TTTAGGTTATCTGGCTATTGCCCAGCTTTAGGTAACCTTGCTGATGACCTAGTTTTAGGTTGTCAAACAGGTATTGAAGCTCAGATAATTTTTCAAACAATTCGGTATTTACTCCCATGTCTGTATATGTATAATGGTATGTTTTGAGGAGTTACCAGCATTTTGTGTACTCTCACTAGCTTAAAGAATTGAACACTTTTACACAGTTTCTTATCCTAACTGGGTAATTAACACTTCCAAATATATCAATGTAAGTGCTTAAATTTAAGAAAGTAAAAAATATGAGTTTTTGCATTGTCTACCAAAACCTAGGAGAAATGTTTACTTTAACATATATACCGTCAGTTATGGATAATTACAATGTAGATGATCTTTTAATGAAACTACATAACAATAAGAAGCGTACATAAAATTAATTTAATGACAGTAACTATAAATAGAAAATTCAACCTTGTATCCTTCGTTGGTCCGATGGTGGTATGGCAGAGTGTCTGCCTTCAAATCAGACGGTTGCAGTGTCAGTTTCTCTAGGGAAAACATTTTCACATTGAACTTACTCTTGAATGATATTTTTCAGTTGATTTAAACACTCATATATCATTTGAATGGTTATGTTCATATAGAGTTTGGAAAAGATCGATTGCACAAAGTAAAACCAGGGAAGAGGTCTTTAACGAAAAGTAAAACCTGGACAGAGGTCTTTAATGAAAAGTAAAACCTGGGCAGAGGCCTTTCTCACAAAAAGTAGAACCCGCCCCTGCAAAACAAAAACCTCAAATGCGGTTATTCTGGGAAAACGAGAGACGACTTAAGATATAGTGAGAAGCACACTTCAGGTTTATATGTTTGTTCAAGTGGATGTTCCATTCTTTCTTCCATGCCACTGTTTTCTGTTGCAGACTGTTATTGGTGTACTGATACTCTTTTCGGACGATTGATTGAAGACATCACCAAATTCACTTACCTAGGCAGCAGAATCAGCACAACAGATGAGGATATCAAGGCCAGGATCAGAAAAACCTAATATGTTTTCACCAAATTAACATGATTAAGACTGGAGAAACACTGTCCTATTCCTGAAAACCAAGCTGTGGATCTTCAGCTCTGATATTCATTCTGTCCTGCTTTATGGATTGGAAACAAGGAGAAGAACCACAATCAACTCAGTCACATTAGACTTTCATCAACAAGAGTCTCTGACTGATCCTTCACATCAAGTGTTTTGATAGTCTCCAACCATGACTTTTGGGGAGCAGTATACCAAGATCAAATCTCAGCTCAGATCAAGGGACAAAAGTGGCCTTGGATTGGACATAAACAAAGAAAGCACAAAACAAATATCACCAGACAAGCGCTTTATTGGTACCCACAAGGCAAGAGGAGAAAAGGACGTTCAAAATGGACCTGGACATGACATCTGGATAAGGAACTGAAGGAAACTGGCCTAACCTGGGAGGTTACCAAGAGCATAGTCACTGATGGCCAAGCATGGAGGACAACTGTTGAGGCTCTACACTCTGCAAAGGAGTAAGGAGGATTAACTCAAGTCAAGTAAGTGAACATTTATGAATGAATGAGTTTAGTTTTATGCCACTTTTTTATCAGTATTCCAATATTATGGTAGAGGATGCCAGAAAATGGGCTTAATAAATTTTACACCCGAGTGGCAGTGAACCAAGGTTATCAGTGTGGTGAGGGAATGCTTTAACCACTAGGCTACACTGCTGCCCTGTGATGCCCTTGAACCGTTTGTTCCTATGGTTGATCCAGTCAGTTTCTTTTCACATGCTGTTACTGATTTTGACATGGCACAAACAAAACAATTGTTCTCCCTCACATACAACTGGTACTATTATACTGAACTGCAAACAAGCTGATTTAGAAATGTCAATAGTGCTGAATCTATTGAACAAATATTCTTATCACTACGAAAAAACAACAGGACTGTTTAGGAAATGAGACGTGATCTCTGGTGAAAACAACACTCAAGTTTGCATGTGTTATCACTCCACCTTCACACATCAAAAATGTCACAAATCAGTGTGTTAATCAGTAGCATGTGTGACCTCCATTGGCAGCAATGCAGGCAGTGCAACACAATTTCATTGAGTTAACAAGTGTTGGAGAAGGCTTGGTGAATGTGATTCCATTCCCTGATAAGGTTTTGAGTTTGAGCAGCTGTCTGTATCCGTCTACCAATTTCATCCCAGTACAGAGGTGATGTTCCCTCTGAGGAAGTACATACAGTGTTTACGGTAGATTTTGTTAGAATGCATTCAGAAATAAACAGTATGAATACATAGTCCATGTCTTTAGCACATGAAAGTTTTATTATGATCCTGAATCATTTCAGTATTTTTTGTTTTTTATGTGTTGCTGTTTTGGGGTATTTTTGAAAATTATGTTGATCAGAATCTATGCGTCCAAAACATTTTTTTTTGTATTTTCATCAAGTTTTTGCGTGAAAAACACTGGTTTTTGCGTAAACGTGAACACTGCCATAGAGACCTGTGCAGTGTGAGGATGAGCATTGTCCTGCTGGAAAGTGGAGCTGAGGCTATGCCTGGAATCTCTGCAGAATGGTCTCTGCAGTCTACAGCACTCATGTTGATGAAACACATGTAAACATGTTCTGTGGTGGTACAAGCAGTAGCCGCACCATTCATTATGTCATCTCCATACACACCATCAGCTTGGGGCAAATTCAATCAGGGCTCATTAGAAAAAAAAGACTTGTTGCCATTGTTGATGTTGATGCACTGTAAATGATTTTGATTTTGACGTCTCAGAATCGATCCAGAGTAAGGACGGGGACATCTGATCCTTGATGCCCCATAACGATGAACAGTGTTCTGTGTTCCTCGTTGCTGTCAGTTACGCAGTTGAGTAACCTGGATGTGATGATCTTGCCCTGGCATTCTTACCCTTGGACGTCCTGCACATGATTGTTCTTGAACATGTTTTGATGATACCTTGCAGAGACGTGTGTTCGCGTGACATCTCAAGTACCTGGCCACTGCAGTTGGTGTGGATTCGGTCTCCAACATTCCATTGGCGATTCCTCGTTGCTGTTGAGTTAGACGTGGCATGTTTTCTCAATAGTATAACAGTCAGTTTTGTGGTTTATGGTGTTTTTTGAATGACCTACCTTATAAAGGATCAACCAAGAGTGAAATGCATGCATTTTTGTGTGAACTACAAAAATTTCATGTTAAAAACATGAAAATGATCATGTGTGGGCGATATGGTCAAGAATAACTGGCAACAATGCTTGGTTCAGTTATGATATACTTTGTTGTCCTAAAAAAATGCATTTGAAACATGTTTGAAGATAGAAACTTGTGTTTCTTTTGCAGTTCAGTGTATATTGTCATTGACCTGTCTGATATGTGGTTCTTCCATGATGTCTTCATAGCTGACATACCACTGATTTTGCCGGTGTCATAATCTCATTATTCCATCTGACATATGTTTGGTTCGGGCATCTGTCATGTCATTCTTCAGTTGATAACAGAATTGTACTGTTGTGGTTTCATTGATAGTTCTCTCTTGGACACTATATGCCGTCGAAGAAGCCGAGGACTGTTATGCTGTCATTAGTTTTCTGTTACAGGACACAACCGTTTATATCTTACAAAACTGGTTCTCTCATGATAAAGCAGTCAGTACCAGCTGATATCATTCTCCTACAGTATCATTTATGACACATCACCCATTTTATGGTGTCATGACTTCGTCATGTCTGACTGAGAGATTATTTATATCACACAGTTCCCTACACATCTTTGTATCTCACTTCTTAATGTTCATGCTGTTAATGTTCATCTTGATATCATTTTCTAGATGTCACTCCATTGCCTCTGTCATTACTCTTCTTTCCTAAACTAAAACTTGTCTGATCATAACCTTGGTGAAAGACATGTTAAGTTTGTAGAGTTGTCCTGGTAGAATTACTTTTGGAATTTGATCTAAATTTGGCACTTTTGGACATATATATTCGACATTTCACCTTTTCTAATGCTAATGTGACAATATCTAGACGACCAAGGTGCCCGGACAGGGGTCACTCACAACTGTCAGTGGTCACGTGGGCTCCATTCCCAGGAATGACTTGCGGGTGCTGTCCACACCCAATGACACCCCTGCTTACCGTAGAAAGGCAGTGGTGTAAGCTGAGGTCGTCTGGAAGCTTGATCTCATGTTTTCAATGGGGTTGATGCTAAATGGTCACTTTTCCATATTGATTTGATATTTGATTCATTTGGATGCTTAATTGACAATACCTAGACAACCAAGGTGCCCGGACAGGGGTCACTCACAACTGTCAGTGGTCACGTGGGCTCCATTCTCAGGAATGACTTGCGGGTGCTGTCCACACCCAATGACACCCCTGCTTACCGTAGAAAGGCAGTTGTGTCAGCTGAGGTTGTCTGGAAGCTTGATCTCATCTTTACAATTGGGAAAATGTCGAATAGTTTTTGGTGGGAGGTTTATGAATAGCATAGTTAATACAGCCCCAAATTCCATTTACAGTAGCCAACAAAGTAATGGGTATGTGATGGTGTCATCATGGTAGCTGATATACTCTATTAGTTCTGTCTTTGTAGCATTGTTTCACTTGATATGCCATTAGTTGACATGGCATGCTGCACCTATAAATGCTGTTGTTTCTGACGCAATAGCATCCTTGTGTCTGATGTACTGTTCATACCTATCACAACACTGTGTGATACTGTTTTCTTATGTTCACATAGCATAATGTCTGTGGCACTGTTCTCTCTAACAGGCCTTTGTTTTTCTCAATATGTCATTGTTCTTTGTGACATATCATTGACAAACATTTTGTTTGTGTCATGGATATCATCAATGTAGATGATATACCATTGGCTCTTGTCATTAGTCTCTTTATTAAACTATAAGTTGTGTGATCATAACCTTGATGAAAGACATGTTAAGTTTGTAGAGTTGTCCTGGTAGAATTACTTTTGGCAGTTGATCTAAATTTGGCACTTTTGGACATATATATTCGACATTTCACCTTTTCTAATGCTAATGTGACAATATCTAGACGACCAAGGTGCCCGGACAGGGGTCACTCACAACTGTCAGTGGTCACGTGGGCTCCATTCCCAGGAATGACTTGCGGGTGCTGTCCACACCCAATGACACCCCTGCTTACCGTAGAAAGGCAGTGGTGTAAGCTGAGGTCGTCTGGAAGCTTGATCTCATGTTTTCAATGGGGTTGATGCTAAATGGTCACTTTTCCATATTGATTTGATATTTGATTCATTTGGATGCTTAATTGACAATACCTAGACAACCAAGGTGCCCGGACAGGGGTCACTCACAACTGTCAGTGGTCACGTGGGCTCCATTCTCAGGAATGACTTGCGGGTGCTGTCCACACCCAATGACACCCCTGCTTACCGTAGAAAGGCAGTTGTGTCAGCTGAGGTTGTCTGGAAGCTTGATCTCATCTTTACAATTGGGAAAATGTCGAATAGTTTTTGGTGGGAGGTTTATGAATAGCATAGTTAATACAGCCCCAAATTCCATTTACAGTAGCCAACAAAGTAATGGGTATGTGATGGTGTCATCATGGTAGCTGATATACTCTCTTAGTTCTGTCTTTGTAGCATTGTTTCATTACTCTCTGTCATTAGTCTCTTTATTAAACTATAAGTTGTGTGATCATAACCTTGATGAAAGACATGTTAAGTTTGTAGAGTTGTCCTGGTAGAATTACTTTTGGAATTTGATCTAAATTTGGCACTTTTGGACATATATATTCGACATTTCACCTTTTCTAATGCTAATGTGACTATCTAGACGACCAAGGTGCCCGGACAGGGGTCACTCACAACTGTCAGTGGTCACGTGGGCTCCATTCCCAGGAATGACTTGCGGGTGCTGTCCACACCCAATGACACCCCTGCTTACCGTAGAAAGGCAGTGGTGTAAGCTGAGGTCGTCTGGAAGCTTGATCTCATGTTTTCAATGGGGTTGATGCTAAATGGTCACTTTTCTATATTGATTTGATATTTGATTCATTTGGATGCTTAATTGACAATACCTAGACAACCAAGGTGCCCGGACAGGGGTCACTCACAACTGTCAGTGGTCACGTGGGCTCCATTCTCAGGAATGACTTGCGGGTGCTGTCCACACCCAATGACACCCCTGCTTACCGTAGAAAGGCAGTTGTGTCAGCTGAGGTTGTCTGGAAGCTTGATCTCATCTTTACAATTGGGAAAATGTCGAATAGTTTTTGGTGGGAGGTTTATGAATAGCATAGTTAATACAGCCCCAAATTCCATTTACAGTAGCCAACAAAGTAATGGGTATGTGATGGTGTCATCATGGTAGCTGATATACTCTATTAGTTCTGTCTTTGTAGCATTGTTTCACTTGATATGCCATTAGTTGACATGGCATGCTGCACCTATAAATGCTGTTGTTTCTGACGCAATAGCATCCTTCTGTCTGATGTACTGTTCATACCTATCACAACACTGTGTGATACTGTTTTCTTATGTTCACATAGCATAATGTCTGTGGCACTGTTCTCTCTAACAGGCCTTTGTTTTTCTCAATATGTCATTGTTCTTTCTGACATATCATTGACAAACATTTTGTTTGTGTCATGGATATCATCAATGTAGATGATATACCATTGGCTCTTGTTATTAGTCTCTTTATTAAACTATAAGTTGTGTGATCATAACCTTGATGAAAGACATGTTAAGTTTGTAGAGTTGTCCTGGTAGAATTACTTTTGGCAGTTGATCTAAATTTGGCACTTTTGGACATATATATTCGACATTTCACCTTTTCTAATGCTAATGTGACAATATCTAGACGACCAAGGTGCCCGGACAGGGGTCACTCACAACTGTCAGTGGTCACGTGGGCTCCATTCCCAGGAATGACTTGCGGGTGCTGTCCACACCCAATGACACCCCTGCTTACCGTAGAAAGGCAGTGGTGTAAGCTGAGGTCGTCTGGAAGCTTGATCTCATGTTTTCAATGGGGTTGATGCTAAATGGTCACTTTTCCATATTGATTTGATATTTGATTTGTTTGGATGCTTAATTGACAATACCTAGACAACCAAGGTGCCCGGACAGGGGTCACTCACAACTGTCAGTGGTCACGTGGGCTCCATTCTCAGGAATGACTTGCGGGTGCTGTCCACACCCAATGACACCCCTGCTTACCGTAGAAAGGCAGTTGTGTCAGCTGAGGTTGTCTGGAAGCTTGATCTCATCTTTACAATTGGGAAAATGTCGAATAGTTTTTGGTGGGAGGTTTATGAATAGCATAGTTAATACAGCCCCAAATTCCATTTACAGTAGCCAACAAAGTAATGGGTATGTGATGGTGTCATCATGGTAGCTGATATACTCTATTAGTTCTGTCTTTGTAGCATTGTTTCATTACTCTGTCATTTGTCTCTTTATTAAACTATAAGTTGTGTGATCATAACCTTGATGAAAGACATGTTAAGTTTGTAGAGTTGTCCTGGTAGAATCCTTTTGAATTTGATCTAAATTTGGCACTTTTGGACATATATATTCGACATTTAACCCTTTCTAATGCTAATGTGACAATATCTAGACGACCAAGGTGCCCGGACAGGGGTCACTCACAACTGTCAGTGGTCACGTGGGCTCCATTCCCAGGAATGACTTGCGGGTGCTGTCCACACCCAATGACACCCCTGCTTACCGTAGAAAGGCAGTGGTGTAAGCTGAGGTCGTCTGGAAGCTTGATCTCATGTTTTCAATGGGGTTGATGCTAAATGGTCACTTTTCCATATTGATTTGATATTTGATTCGTTTGGATGCTTAATTGACAATACCTAGACAACCAAAGTGCCCGGACAGGGGTCACTCACAACTGTCAGTGGTCACGTGGGCTCCATTCCCAGGAATGACTTGCGGGTGCTGTCCACACCCAATGACACCCCTGCTTACCGTAGAAAGGCAGTTGTGTCAGCTGAGGTTGTCTGGAAGCTTGATCTCATCTTTACAATTGGGAAAATGTCGAATAGTTTTTGGTGGGAGGTTTATGAATAGCATAGTTAATACAGCCCCAAATTCCATTTACAGTAGCCAACAGTAATGGGTATGTGATGGTGTCATCATGGTAGCTGATATACTCTATTAGTTCTGTCTTTGTAGCATTGTTTCACTTGATATGCCATTAGGCTGCTGTTGAAGAATAAGTCACAGGTTCTTCCTAGCACTAAGCCAAATGATGCTTTAGCAAAGGACTTCTCTTGGTTCTTCCAAGTGAAGATGCAACTGATTTGTTTGAGTCTGGAAGCAACTAAGTAAAGCACCAAGTGTTTTACTTGAAGGTTTACTGTAACATGAAACAAGCCTTAATAACACCTTTGATGAAGAAGGCTAACCTAGATGCAGAAGTTCTCTGCAACTACAGTCCTGTTTCCAATCTGGCATTTTTTCGCAAAGTATTGGAGCGAGTCGTAGCAGCACGGCGAAACCAACATGATATGGCCACTGGCAAGTCGTTCATTCAGCGCATCGATGCCACCTCAGTACCGAAACTGCATTTGTTAGAGTACAGAATGACAGTTTGGAAGCTGTTGATACCAGTGGAGCTGCCATTCTTGTATTACGACATCTAAGAGCTGCATTTGACACCATCGACCAGACCATCTTGGTGCAGACCCTACATCAAAGATTTGGTGTTGACGGCTCCGCTTACAATTGATTTCAATCCTATCTAATAGGGTGCACTCATTCCTGGCAGATGAAGAATAGTGTGTCTAGGAGGGTACAAGTTCACCATATTTACTTCACCTTTAGGAGATATAGCCCGCCATCATGGTTCTGTCCATACCTCTCTACGCAGATGACTCTCAACCTATACCTGACATTCAAAGCCAGCATCACCAAAATATGCCGCAGGGCATATGCCAATATCTGCAATGTCAGCCAAATAAGGAAGTTCATCGCTACCAAAGCTGCTGTTCTACTGATCCAATTGTGTGCTGTCACATTTGGACTATTGAAACGCTCTGTTGTATTGACGACCAGGACCCTGAACATGTTGCAGCGAGTACAGAACTCAGCAGCCAAACTGACAAGAAGAATGTGGAAATCGGACAACATAACACTTGTTCTAAAGCACCTTCATTCATTGAAAGTGGAACAAAGGGTGAAATACAAAGTACTGATGCTTGTGTTTAAAACACAAGCTTGCTCTACCCTATCTTCAAAAGCTCATCACCGATTATCAACCAGGCAAAGCCTTACAGTCAGCTAGCCAGTATCTGCTTGATCCTCCATCTTCAAGGTCAGCAACCTATGTTGACCGTTGATTTGCAGCAGCTGGTCCAGCACTGTGAAACTCGCTTCTAGAAAGCATAAGATCTATTTCATGTCTTTATGATTTCAAGAATGTCATCAAGACTCATCTGTTCAAGGAAGCATACGAATAGACATTCGTAGCATTGTGTATATCCGTATGTTGGCTGACTCCAGCAATGCTTTTGAGCGTTTGTGCTGAGCTGGTAAAAGCGCAATTCAAATCTATAGTTATTTTCATAATTAGTTGACATGGCATGCTGCAGCTGTATATGTTGTTTCCGAAACAGTAGCATCCTTCTGTCTGATATGGTGTTCAGACCTATTATAACACTGCGTGATACTGTTTTCTTTTGTTCATATAGCATAAAGTCTGTGGAGCTGTTCTCTCCATGTCTTTCTGACATATCATTGACAAACATTTGGTTTGTGCCATGGGTTATCATCAATGTAGATGATTGATTCACCATTGGCTCTGTTATACTCTGTTTCCTAAACTATAAGTTGTGCGATCATAACCTTGCTGAAAGACATGTTGAGTTTGTAGATTTGTCCTAGTAGAATTACTTTTTGGCAGTTGATCTAAATTTGGCACTTTTGGACATATATATTCGACATTTCACCTTTTCTAATGCTAATGTGACAATATCTAGACGACCAAGGTGCCCGGACAGGGTTCACTCACAACTGTCAGTGGTCACGTGGGCTCCATTCCCAGGAATGACTTGCGGGTGCTGTCCACACCCAATGACACCCCTGCTTACCGTAGAAAGGCAGTGGTGTAAGCTGAGGTCGTCTGGAAGCTTGATCTCATGTTTTCAATGGGGTTGATGCTAAATGGTCACTTTTCCATATTGATTTGATATTTGATTCGTTTGGATGCTTAATTGACAATACCTAGACAACCAAAGTGCCCGGACAGGGGTCACTCACAACTGTCAGTGGTCACGTGGGCTCCATTCCCAGGAATGACTTGCGGGTGCTGTCCACACCCAATGACACCCCTGCTTACCGTAGAAAGGCAGTTGTGTCAGCTGAGGTTGTCTGGAAGCTTGATCTCATCTTTACAATTGGGAAAATGTCGAATAGTTTTTGGTGGGAGGTTTATGAATAGCATAGTTAATACAGCCCCAAATTCCATTTACAGTAGCCAACAAAGTAATGGGTATGTGATGGTGTCATCATGGTAGCTGATATACTCTATTAGTTCTGTCTTTGTAGCATTGTTTCACTTGATATGCCATTAGTTGACATGGCATGCTGCACCTATAAATGCTGTTGTTTCTGACGCAATAGCATCCTTCTGTCTGATGTACTGTTCATACCTATCACAACACTGTGATACTGTTTTCTTATGTTCACATAGCATAATGTCTGTGGCACTGTTCTCTCTAACAGGCCTTTGTTTTTCTCAATATGTCATTGTTCTTTCTGACATATCATTGACAAACATTTTGTTTGTGTCATGGGTTATCATCAATGTAGATGATATACCATTGGCTCTTGTTATTAGTCTCTTTATTAAACTATAAGTTGTGTGATCATAACCTTGATGAAAGACATGTTAAGTTTGTAGAGTTGTCCTGGTAGAATTACTTTTGGCAGTTGATCTAAATTTGGCACTTTTGGACATATATATTCGACATTTCACCTTTTCTAATGCTAATGTGACAATATCTAGACGACCAAGGTGCCCGGACAGGGGTCACTCACAACTGTCAGTGGTCACGTGGGCTCCATTCCCAGGAATGACTTGCGGGTGCTGTCCACACCCAATGACACCCCTGCTTACCGTAGAAAGACAGTGGTGTAAGCTGAGGTCGTCTGGAAGCTTGATCTCATGTTTTCAATGGGGTTGATGCTAAATGGTCACTTTTCCATATTGATTTGATATTTGATTCGTTTGGATGCTTAATTGACAATACCTAGACAACCAAGGTGCCCGGACAGGGGTCACTCACAACTGTCAGTGGTCACGTGGGCTCCATTCCCAGGAATGACTTGCGGGTGCTGTCCACACCCAATGACACCCCTGCTTACCGTAGAAAGGCAGTTGTGTCAGCTGAGGTTGTCTGGAAGCTTGAGCTCATCTTTACAATTGGGAAAATGTCGAATAGTTTTTGGTGGGAGGTTTATGAATAGCATAGTTAATACAGCCCCAAATTCCATTTACAGTAGCCAACAAAGTAATGGGTATGTGATGGTGTCATCATGGTAGCTGATATACTCTATTAGTTCTGTCTTTGTAGCATTGTTTCACTTGATATGCCATTAGTTGACATGGCATGCTGCACCTATAAATGCTGTTGTTTCTGACGCAATAGCATCCTTGTGTCTGATGTACTGTTCATACCTATCACAACACTGTGTGATACTGTTTTCTTATGTTCACAGCATAATGTCTGTGGCACTGTTCTCTCTAACAGGCCTTTGTTTTTCTCAATATGTCATTGTTCTTTCTGACATATCATTGACAAACATTTTGTTTGTGTCATGGGTTATCATCAATGTAGATGATATACCATTGGCTCTTGTTATTAGTCTCTTTATTAAACTATAAGTTGTGTGATCATAACCTTGATGAAAGACATGTTAAGTTTGTAGAGTTGTCCTGGTAGAATTACTTTTGGCAGTTGATCTAAATTTGGCACTTTTGGACATATATATTCGACATTTCACCTTTTCTAATGCTAATGTGACAATATCTAGACGACCAAGGTGCCCGGACAGGGGTCACTCACAACTGTCAGTGGTCACGTGGGCTCCATTCCCAGGAATGACTTGCGGGTGCTGTCCACACCCAATGACACCCCTGCTTACCGTAGAAAGGCAGTGGTGTAAGCTGAGGTCGTCTGGAAGCTTGATCTCATGTTTTCAATGGGGTTGATGCTAAATGGTCACTTTTCCATATTGATTTGATATTTGATTCGTTTGGATGCTTAATTGACAATACCTAGACAACCAAAGTGCCCGGACAGGGGTCACTCACAACTGTCAGTGGTCACGTGGGCTCCATTCCCAGGAATGACTTGCGGGTGCTGTCCACACCCAATGACACCCCTGCTTACCGTAGAAAGGCAGTTGTGTCAGCTGAGGTTGTCTGGAAGCTTGATCTCATCTTTACAATTGGGAAAATGTCGAATAGTTTTTGGTGGGAGGTTTATGAATAGCATAGTTAATACAGCCCCAAATTCCATTTACAGTAGCCAACAAAGTAATGGGTATGTGATGGTGTCATCATGGTAGCTGATATACTCTATTAGTTCTGTCTTTGTAGCATTGTTTCACTTGATATGCCATTAGTTGACATGGCATGCTGCACCTATAAATGCTGTTGTTTCTGACGCAATAGCATCCTTCTGTCTGATGTACTGTTCATACCTATCACAACACTGTGATACTGTTTTCTTATGTTCACATAGCATGATGTCTGTGGCACTGTTCTCTCTAACAGGCCTTTGTTTTTCTCAATATGTCATTGTTCTTTCTGACATATCATTGACAAACATTTTGTTTGTGTCATGGGTTATCATCAATGTAGATGATATACCATTGGCTCTTGTTATTAGTCTCTTTATTAAACTATAAGTTGTGTGATCATAACCTTGATGAAAGACATGTTAAGTTTGTAGAGTTGTCCTGGTAGAATTACTTTTGGCAGTTGATCTAAATTTGGCACTTTTGGACATATATATTCGACATTTCACCTTTTCTAATGCTAATGTGACAATATCTAGACGACCAAGGTGCCCGGACAGGGGTCACTCACAACTGTCAGTGGTCACGTGGGCTCCATTCCCAGGAATGACTTGCGGGTGCTGTCCACACCCAATGACACCCCTGCTTACCGTAGAAAGACAGTGGTGTAAGCTGAGGTCGTCTGGAAGCTTGATCTCATGTTTTCAATGGGGTTGATGCTAAATGGTCACTTTTCCATATTGATTTGATATTTGATTCGTTTGGATGCTTAATTGACAATACCTAGACAACCAAGGTGCCCGGACAGGGGTCACTCACAACTGTCAGTGGTCACGTGGGCTCCATTCCCAGGAATGACTTGCGGGTGCTGTCCACACCCAATGACACCCCTGCTTACCGTAGAAAGGCAGTTGTGTCAGCTGAGGTTGTCTGGAAGCTTGATCTCATCTTTACAATTGGGAAAATGTCGAATAGTTTTTGGTGGGAGGTTTATGAATAGCATAGTTAATACAGCCCCAAATTCCATTTACAGTAGCCAACAAAGTAATGGGTATGTGATGGTGTCATCATGGTAGCTGATATACTCTATTAGTTCTGTCTTTGTAGCATTGTTTCACTTGATATGCCATTAGTTGACATGGCATGCTGCACCTATAAATGCTGTTGTTTCTGACGCAATAGCATCCTTCTGTCTGATGTACTGTTCATACCTATCACAACACTGTGTGATACTGTTTTCTTATGTTCACAGCATAATGTCTGTGGCACTGTTCTCTCTAACAGGCCTTTGTTTTTCTCAATATGTCATTGTTCTTTCTGACATATCATTGACAAACATTTTGTTTGTGTCATGGGTTATCATCAATGTAGATGATATACCATTGGCTCTTGTTATTAGTCTCTTTATTAAACTATAAGTTGTGTGATCATAACCTTGATGAAAGACATGTTAAGTTTGTAGAGTTGTCCTGGTAGAATTACTTTTGGCAGTTGATCTAAATTTGGCACTTTTGGACATATATATTCGACATTTCACCTTTTCTAATGCTAATGTGACAATATCTAGACGACCAAGGTGCCCGGACAGGGGTCACTCACAACTGTCAGTGGTCACGTGGGCTCCATTCCCAGGAATGACTTGCGGGTGCTGTCCACACCCAATGACACCCCTGCTTACCGTAGAAAGGCAGTGGTGTAAGCTGAGGTCGTCTGGAAGCTTGATCTCATGTTTTCAATGGGGTTGATGCTAAATGGTCACTTTTCCATATTGATTTGATATTTGATTCGTTTGGATGCTTAATTGACAATACCTAGACAACCAAAGTGCCCGGACAGGGGTCACTCACAACTGTCAGTGGTCACGTGGGCTCCATTCCCAGGAATGACTTGCGGGTGCTGTCCACACCCAATGACACCCCTGCTTACCGTAGAAAGGCAGTTGTGTCAGCTGAGGTTGTCTGGAAGCTTGATCTCATCTTTACAATTGGGAAAATGTCGAATAGTTTTTGGTGGGAGGTTTATGAATAGCATAGTTAATACAGCCCCAAATTCCATTTACAGTAGCCAACAAAGTAATGGGTATGTGATGGTGTCATCATGGTAGCTGATATACTCTATTAGTTCTGTCTTTGTAGCATTGTTTCACTTGATATGCCATTAGGCTGCTGTTGAAGAATAAGTCACAGGTTCTTCCTAGCACTAAGCCAAATGATGCTTTAGCAAAGGACTTCTCTTGGTTCTTCCAAGTGAAGATGCAACTGATTTGTTTGAGTCTGGAAGCAACTAAGTAAAGCACCAAGTGCTTTACTTGAAGGTTTACTGTAACATGAAACAAGCCTTAATAACACCTTTGATGAAGAAGGCTAACCTAGATGCAGAAGTTCTCTGCAACTACAGTCCTGTTTCCAATCTGGCATTTTTTCGCAAAGTATTGGAGCGAGTCGTAGCAGCACGGCGAAACCAACATGATATGGCCACTGGCAAGTCGTTCATTCAGCGCATCGATGCCACCTCAGTACCGAAACTGCATTTGTTAGAGTACAGAATGACAGTTTGGAAGCTGTTGATACCAGTGGAGCTGCCATTCTTGTATTACGACATCTAAGAGCTGCATTTGACACCATCGACCAGACCATCTTGGTGCAGACCCTACACCAAAGATTTGGTGTTGACGGCTCCGCTTACAATTGATTTCAATCCTATCTAATAGGGTGCACTCATTTCTGGCAGATGAAGAATAGTGTGTCTAGGAAGGTACAAGTTCACTATGGTGTACCTCAGGGATCTGTCTAAGGACCAATCTTATTCACCATATTTACTTCACCTTCAGGAGATATAGCCCGCCATCATGGTTCTGTCCATACCTCTCTACGCAGATGACTCTCAACCTATACCTGACATTCAAAGCCAGCATCACCAAAATATGCCGCAGGGCATATGCCAATATCTGCAATGTCAGCCAAATAAGGAAGTTCATCGCTACCAAAGCTGCTGTTCTACTGATCCAATTGTGTGCTGTCACATTTGGACTATTGAAACGCTCTGTTGTATTGACGACCGGGACCCTGAACATGTTGCAGCGAGTACAGAACTAAGCAGCCAAACTGACAAGAAGAATGTGGAAATCGGACAACATAACACTTGTTCTAAAGCACCTTCATTCATTGAAAGTGGAACAAAGGGTGAAATACAAAGTACTGATGCTTGTGTTTAAAACACAAGCTTGCTCTACCCTATCTTCAAAAGCTCATCACCGATTATCAACCAGGCAAAGCCTTACAGTCAGCTAGCCAGTATCTGCTTGATCCTCCATCTTCAAGGTCAGCAACTTATGTTGACCGTTGATTTGCAGCAGCTGGCCCAGCACTGTGAAACTCGCTTCTAGAAAGCATAAGATCTATTTTGTGTCTTTATGATTTCAAGAATGTCATCAAGACTCATCTGTTCAAGGAAGCATACGAATAGACATTCGTAGTATTGTGTATATCAGTATGTTGGCGGACTCCAGCAATGCTTTTGAGCGTTTGTGCTGAGCTGGTAAAAGCGCAATTCAAATCTATAGTTATTTTCATAATTAGTTGACATGGCATGCTGCAGCTGTATATGTTGTTTCCGAAACAGTAGCATCCTTCTGTCTGATATGGTGTTCAGACCTATTATAACACTGCGTGATACTGTTTTCTTTTGTTCATATAGCATAAAGTCTGTGGAGCTGTTCTCTCTATGTCTTTCTGACATATCATTGACAATTATTTGATCATAACC
The DNA here is from genome assembly GCF_037392515.1 of Haliotis asinina. NCBI lineage: Eukaryota > Metazoa > Mollusca > Gastropoda > Lepetellida > Haliotidae > Haliotis > Haliotis asinina. Next base: position 28,102,785 of record NC_090288.1, on the reverse strand, counting down.
TTGATGGAAGACATGTTAAGTTTGTAGGCAGTTGATCTAAATTTGGCACTTTTGGACATATATATTCGACATGTCACCTTTTCTAATGCTAATGTGACAATATCTAGACGACCAAGGTGCCCGGACAAGGGTTACTCACAACTGTCAGTGGTCACGTGGGCTCCATTCCCAGGAATGACTTGTGGGTGCTGTCCACACCCAATTACACCCCTGCTTACCGTAGAAAGGCAGTGGTGTTAGCTAAGGTCGTCTGGAAGCTTGATCTCATGTTTTCAATGGGGTTGATGCTAAATGGTCACTTTTCCATATTGATTTGATATTTAATTCGTTTGAATGCTTAATTGACAATACCTAGACAACCAAGGTGCCCGGACAGGGGTCACTCACAACTGTCGGTGGTCATTTCCCTGGTGCTGTCCGCACCCACTCAGTTCCTTGCTTGTTGAAGATCAAGTCATGGGAATAGGGAATTATGTTTTCAGTTCCTGACTGACTGAAGATTAAGTTGTTTGAATAGCGAGTCAAGGTATCAGTTTCTAACTGACTGGAGATGAAGCCAAGGGAATAGTGAGTCAGGGTATCAGTTCCTAACAGACTGAAGATCAAGTTGTTTGTATGGGGAGTCATGGTATCAGATCCTATAAAATGGTTTGACTTAGATTCAACAGAGCCGAGAGGAGAAGATGATCCAACCCTGATAAGAAATAGCACTATCCACTGCTACCTTTTATGCTAAATAACTGTTGTACCCAAGAAACCAAGAAGATTGGGACAGATATACCTTAGCCAAGTCATATTGACCAAAATGTGGGGAAGTGACAGGCATTGTTAAATGCATGCTTTAAAATCAAGAAGACGATGATGATGTTGATATGATGTGACAAAGTATGGATGAAACTGTTAGATGGAAGATTGTAATTTGAAGAAACCATGGCATGTATGCTCTGTACTCCTATCAGCTACAGATAAGCTACACATCTGTATAAATTAAGCAAATATTTATCTTAAAACACAATTCTCTTAAGTCTGTTGCATATTTTTTGGATTTTTGTAAACAATAAATTTGACCTTGCATGCTTACAAACATCTTAGTTTGTATACCATTGGATGGATAAACTAATTGAGGCATATTGGGAGGTTATTTTTTAAAAAATGAACCTGGCAACTTGCAGTCTTTCTTCTTTATCTTATTACAGACCAAATATAAATAACAAAGATGTAAACCAACATTAATATATTTTTATAATGATTGGAAAATGGCAAAATACTTAATTGTGTTTCACTCAGGTGGATAAAGTTTATTATGTTAATCAAAGGAAAATTAGTATACCCAACTGAGATGAACACAGACAAGGACATAAATCTGTTACTCTGTAGCTTTGTACGATTCTACATGATGCCAACATCGCCCTGAAAACTGGAGTGAAGCAGCCACCTGCATATATTGTTTAGCTTTCAAGGCCAAGGCCTTCATGATGCTGAAGGTTGTTGCAGTTCCTGCACCAGGCAGAAGTATAGAAACTTATGCCGCCTTGGATGATGGATACCAGAGAATGATGCTCATGTCAACTGTTGTGAAGTAACTGGGATCATCTACATAGACAAGATACTTCTGATCATAATTTGATGAGAACCATTCGTGTGTGCAGGTCAGTCTATAAGACATTTCCCCAGGAGAGAGTCAATAGTTACTTTTCTGTGTGAAAAGAGCTTTAAACATGCCCTTTCTTAGTATACTTATAACGACAAAGGCCCTGCAGACAGCGTTCACATCATCCTAGTCAGACTGGTAATTCTTGTGGGCTCTGACAAGGCCAAACCGATCTAGTTTGGACCTTCAGCAACAATAGTTGCTGTTCATACCAGACTAGGATGGTCTCTGCAAGGACCATCACATATGCCACCCACAGCAGAACATCATTGTTTATTAACTGCGCAGGAACCACAAGCAATGGACTTTCATGCAAGTGTGATGCGTGAACAGATATATAGTTTAACTTTGTACTTAAATTATTTTACCATGGAGGCGGTGCGCAGTTTTGAAGACATTATTGTAGATGGATGTCCTACCTTGCAGCACAAAGGACGTAGCCTATTCAAATTAAAATCAACAGGCTGTTCTAGTTCTCAAGTCTGAAACAGAGGGAATCAATGAGAGAGGGACCGTGCAGTATGCCACACTCTTGCAGTTTGGCACACTATTTATTGCAACTGCTGAATCCTTCATACTATATGCTCAAATTGTGAAACAATTTCAGGGTCATCCAAAATCAGCAAAAATACACAATTCACAAGTTGCAGGCTCCATAAGACACATCTCAATGGAAAAGGGAAAAAGCAGTGACGGGTGGCAATCTCCCAGGATGTCAAAGGGATGATGCACCAAGTTGGGTTGCTGGCAAAGACAAGCCTCTTTTATGTTTCCCATGGTGTGACCTGAAAGAGATAGAGACCAAGATCTCTATCAGTGGAAAGTACTGCCCTTTGGGACAACATGTAGTCCCAGTTGCACAACATTTGCGCTCAGAAAACATGCACAGTATAACCAAGAAGAATATGAATCTGTCACTCAAGCATTTTATGTGTACATGTGTCTTCAGAGTGCACCAATCCCATATGAAGCTATCAACCTTGTGCATCGCATGAGTTTTGTAGTGGATGTTGGAGGGTTTCATGTCAGACAATGGACTTGTGATGACTGATGTCCCACCTGAAGACAGCCATAATTCACTATCTGTTGTTCCAACTCTGGATGAAGGTGATTGTGAGGCAGCAGGGTCTATCTGAGCTCTTACATTTTCTCTGAATTCTGTACTTTATTCTCATGTCAGACATGGCATATTCATAGTAAGTATGGCTGTGAGTGTTTTCTAAAATGAAGTATTATGCAGTGTGGAGTATCTATATTTTGTTGCATTTTTCAACAAAATTTGTATCAAATTTGTCTCTGGAACACTGTGACTGCAAGCTCACTTCTGCCAGCACACATAACATCTATTGTCTGTCAGTGAAGTACTCAAGCTAGACCAGTGAAGTAATGTTAAGCTATACAAGACAAATGCTTGTGTATATTGGTCTGTCTTCTCAACAGTGTGACCAGCATCTTCTATTGTCATTCGAAGTGTGACGCTGGGCCTGACTCTGGATTACATCCAGGATAAACTACTTCAGCTCACAGTCTTTATGTAACAATGTGATTGATAGAGAGGCCACTGCACTGATTCTTGCTTTCAATGAACAGTTGCCACACCAACTAAGATGTCAACATTACTTTCTAAAGACTCAGAGAGGCAATTAGTGAGGAATGAAAAAGTGTAGAAATGTGAAATCATGTGTTATCCAACAGAGAAATGTGAAATCATGTGTTATCCAACATATTTGAGTGAACCAACCCAGGCAAAGAAAACAATCCCGACAAAACAGCTTAAGCTCAGCATATGGAATGCACTAAATCTTCAGCAATTACTAATTATATCCTGGATAATGAACTGGACATGATGGTTTTAACTGAAACATGGATTTGGGACAATGATCAAGTCACCAAATATGAGTTGACACCAGGTGGATAGAAACTTGTGAGGAAAAATTGGAATGGCCTAAATGGGAGTGTTCATACATTTGTGATATCACAAATTCATCTGAGTCATTGAAGTCATCTTGGCAATGAACAGAAACATATCAAGACTTCTTGGTGTTTATCAATTGCTCCTTCCCAAAAAAAAAAGACATTTGAAAATGTCTGCATTTCATGCTGAATTTGAAGACATGCTGCATCTGGATGGAAACAAACCTGGAAATGTGATGCTTTTTGGTGATTTGAATTTTCTATGTGATGACAAATGTAACTCTGATACCCAGACACTTTAACTTCCATGGATACTTTCAAGCTAGAACACCTTGTTGACATTCACATGCACAAGCATGGTCATATTCTGGACTGTATTATTGTCAGGAAAGAGGGAAAATTTGTAGTTCTTGATGAAATTGTGAACTTCCAAATGTCTGACCATTTTGTTATGTTTTGTATTCTTAATGCAATAACAACTAGACCTAAACCAGAAAAGCATTCCTTCAGAAAACTAACAGGATTAACTGCAAAGTAACATCCTGGCATCAGCCCCCTACTCCTGGATAATGTGGCTGGTATGTCGGACCTGTACAAAACTGTTCTGTACACTCTCCATGATACACATGCACTGAGGCACAGCAAATACATTGCGGTTAAACCACAATCATCATGTGACACAGAGGAAATCAAGAATGAGAAATTGTTAAGAAGAAAACATGAAGAGGAGTAGCGATGGTCAAAACTGGAAATAAACTGCCAACTCTATGTAAACCAAAAGAATATACTTAATCATCTGATCCATAGAGAGAAGATGTGATATTTCAATTCACAAATAACCAACAGTGAATCCAACTCTTAAGAAACTGATCACATTCAGGCTATTTAATAAGAACTAAGACGCAGTTCTACCAGACGCAGACATGGATGAAATCTACATGTGACTTTTAAAAAACACTTCCTGACGAGATTGACTCAATTCATCAAAAGCTAATGGAAGACAACTCTGAACCTAGGACTTTGACATCCCTTTCAGGATGACATGCATAAACTGATTCAAGAAATCAAAACTTGAACTGTGAACTAGATCCTATTCAAACATCCCTTCTGGTCGGATCTATTGATGATTAACTACTGTTCATTACTATAATGATAACCATGTCCTTGAAAACAGACGCCGTGCAAAGGTCATTCATGAACGCCATTGTCAGATCTCAACTGAAAAAGACAGAACTTGATAAAAATACACTGAAAAACTACAGGCCTGTATCCAAATCCAACTTCTTATTCTTATCTAAACTCCTGGAAAAAGTATTAGTGTCATGGCTTGAATATCATCTCACTGAGAATAACATGCAAGGAGAATTTTAATCTGCATATAGGAGTGGCCACAGTACTGAAACAGCTTTGGTAAGAGTAACAAAGTGACATCTTGGCAGCAACTGATCAAGGGAAAATGTCAGTGCTGATTTTATTAGACTTGTCTGCAAATTTTGATACAGTAAACCACGCAATTCTTGTATCAACACTTCAGGACCAGCTGGGGATACAGAGCCTTAGTCTTGTTCAGATCATATCTGTCGGAACGATGCCAGAATGAACTATGAAGTCCATGTTCTTGTCTATGAATGTATATCAACAGTGCTCCTACAGACTTGACAGAAGCCCTAACAGTGTACTGACCACAAGATAAATGTTTATTCTCAATCCCTTGTGTGAAAACTTCAACATTTACGCTCTATATAAATGACAGTATTATTATTATTATTAAAGTTCATGTGGGACAACCTCCATTGCTCAAACATGACTACCAAGAATCCAGGCTCTCTCTGAAGCTTAAAACAATACAAGGGAGGAAAGCTGGAAAAAGCTAGAGTCAAGTCTGACAACAACAACCAGTCAACACCTCATGACATTGAGAGAAACAGAATCTATTTCACCATCCCAAAAAAGATCAACCAATTTTAATGTTGTTCTGCTAAACATACAATTTTTTTCGAGGAGTATGTGTAACAATATTTTGGATGTGACTTTATTGGAGAATATTTACTTTTTTATGCAAGCAAAGAGTTGCCAAAAAGAAATTGGAGATGAGTATTTCTGCCATGAAGCCAGCTGGATATCTCACCACAAAGCCAGGAAATCTAGAGGAGGAAGAACAGCTTGTAACCTACAGGGAGTACTTTCACATCAGTCTGTCCTTAGACCCTGAATTACCTGCCATGTGTTGTGAAACCACAGAGTTTCTCGCCACTCATAGTACGTTAACAGCAAAATTTATTATCATATATAATATATCATCATATGTATTATATAAGAATCATTCGATGAAGTTTATGTTCTATGACCTTTTCAAGCTTCCTGATACCTTAAGTCAGATCATTATTGTGGCTTCAACACACAAGTCTTGACATAAGCTTTGAAGGGTAATAGTAACCCGTACATAAGAAGAAGCTATCAGCAATACTCAAGTTCTTGTTATTCAGATATCAGACCTATATTTGGTTACTCTTGAGTTGGATACCACGAGACCTCTGTGCCCAACAGTATCAGTAGAAATATGAGCATCAACAAACAAGCATTCAGAAGAGAAATCCTTTAATCTGAGCTGTTACGATCTTCTCCAAAGGACTGTGATGAACTATCCAATTCTGCTAACTGACTGAACATAGAGAACCTGATTAAAGTACCACAGAGATTGTTCTCACATTGGATTTTCACTCCAGACGTCAGGCTTCATAAGTCTGATCTGAGAAAAGCAGAAGAGAAATGGTAGAATTGTCACCTTCAGGTTCTTAGACAGATATATGGGAAAATAAGAGAAAACATGATATTGCTGATCAGCATAAGTTAACATAGCATAATAAATTAATCTTCCTCGAATCATGTTGAACTTTACAATATTTATAACTTTATAATATTTATTTTACCATGTTGCAAAAGGGCAACCTTACTATCCTTCAGCCCTTCACAGAGGAAGAGATGTTGCTCATGAAAAAGGTGAAGCCGATATCAACACCTGTGGACCCAATCCTAACAAATATTGACTATGAAACCTAGTCTGACATCAGGTGTAATTCCATCTAACCGTAAAAAATTGGCAATTGTCAAGTCACTCCTGAAGAAACGTGGATTGGACAAAGTAGCCTGTAAAAATGACCCACCTGAACTACCCCTACTACATGCCATTCATGAATAAGCTGATCTAAAGAGCAACTTGTCTCTCTTCACACCTAGAATTTTACAAACTGCAAGAATGCTTCCAGTTACCATACAGATGCAAGTTCAACACAGAGACAACCCTTGTCAGGATGCTGGACAATATCAGAAAAGGGGCACATGACGGAAACTTTGGACTTATGTACTGCCTTTATATGATTGACCATAGGATACTCCTATCCTGTCTTCACTCAAATGTAGATATTGAGGACACAGCAAATGGTTTAAATCTTACATCTCAGACAGACACCAGAGCGGTTACATGGATGAAGTGATATCAGTGTACTTTGACCTGCTTGACCACATGTATACAGGATGAATATTGTCAAGTCTCTGGAAACCATTATCATGGCTCAAACACATTGTGCTTCTAAAGAATGGAGTTTTTATCTAAAATAGAAACAGTAACCACATTTGACAAATGGCGACAGAACTATCCATTATCACTAGGTCTTCTGCTTACCAAATAGACAGTCACCTGGATGAGATGGTTCACAAAATGACCCATTACAGTGCTTTACTGAAACCTCTAACAGTCCAAGGGTATCCACCTTTTTTTCAATTGTCAGTAGATGTCAAGCTTCAGTGTGTTATCTCAAGGGAGTCAAGATGTCCTGTGTGACTTTGTGAGTCGAAATGTTGCAGAGTACGAGGAACTATCACACAAGGTGTGTTCTTTCATCAGTCAGATGCCCCTGTACTGAACATTAGTATCACAGATTTGTTTCAAGGGTGTCACAAGATACCACACACAAGCTGCAATACTTGGCACTCACTTCAGTCTGAATGTTCAGACCTGTGATGCACTTACGTCGATATGTCGCAGAGTACCTCCCCTTCTGAGAAACTTAAGATATCAAGGACATCAAAAGATACCTCAATATGGCAAAATTTCAAATGATGGATTATTGATTATCCCCTCATCTTATCCTCTATCATGTTTTCCTCATTCCACAGGACTTCTTGGTTTTCTCTCGGCACTCCACATACTATTGGATCATGGGTATTCTTTGTTGCATTTAAGTGTTTGAACCTGTAAGATTTGTCACTGGTCTTAGTCTCACCCTGTTGCTGTCTTGTTCTCATCCCTTTACGGTTACATATCCCTGTCATGTTCTGATGTTCAAAATTAAGTGTGTGTTTCACTTGTATGGTCTGTTCTTTTGCATCCATTTGTGAGAGTGGCCTCCCTTCAGACACAGGACAAAGCATCGACTAAACTGGACAAGAACACATAGGCGGCTTGAGGCCAAACCTCAAAGGTGTTGTGGTAAAGTGCATGTTTGCATGGTAAAACAGAAAGTACCACACTGTATTAGGATTCCTCTAAGGAAACCCCTGGATAACTTTTGAAATAACTGTCTTTTTTCCATCACAAACAAAAAGTCTTTCCCAACATGAACATCTACTGAAGTTCGTTCATTCAAAATGGCAACCAGGAAGTTTGATATTGATGGTAAAACATGAACCAGTAGGACTAGGACGCAACACACGACAGAGGCAAGACAGAAACTAATACTACAAATGGAGCAAGCTAACCTCGACAGAAACTAATACTACAAATGGAGCAAGCTAACCTCAAAGCCCAACATACCTGTAGATGCTGTATGCTGTCTCTCATACTAGCTAAAGATATGGTAATAATGCCAACAGGAATGACCAAACTGGCCTTTCACGTACTCAGCAGGAGAAAACAAGCAGAAGGAAGAAAACACTGTATGCAGCAGAAGTTAACAAACATCACTAAAACTTGATGCATTGTTCTCTATTGCCCGCCACCATCCAAACAGAACACACATTCAGTGACTTTTTAAAGGAATTTTCAGATCTACTCAAAGCTGTTGCTTTAGAACCACGGAATCTCATTTTACTTGGAAATTATAACATTCATATGGACCAGCAGTCTGTCAGTAATGCAAAAACATTTTCCTGTCTGTTGTCCAACTTCAACCTAAAGCAGGAAGTTAGCAGGTCTACACACACACACATTAGGACACGTGATGGATCTGGTGACAGTCAAGGATGAAAGCACAGTGCTGAATTCTGTGAACATATTTGACAAACAAATACCAGGCCACACTGGTCAGTTAATCGTCCTGAGCCAAGGCCACATCATCAGTTACTCACCTTTCAAACAAAATCTAGAACCATTGATACTGGATTATTTTCTGAAGACCCAGAAATAATTGTTACTAGGATTGTGTCTGTGATAGAACAAATTGGAGGTATGGCAACTATTCACAGTTCTAAGAAGAGAAGAAGGAACTGACATAAGTTTGAGTGCTTAAAGTTATGGCAAAAGTGACTATCTTGCAAGTCCCAGTTGATGAATTAAATATGAAGGATGGATTGCACAAATGCCTACAAGTTGTACCCAGTAGAAAGTATAGATGAGGGGCATATACAGCTTTCTCAGAATTTTTTGTCTCACAAGGAAAACTGTCTTTCAATGATTTCATCATTATCTACGAAAGAAAGTACAAAACGTGTGGCAAATACGACATACAGTTACCAGATGCAGTGCTAGCAATCAAAGTATCTGATACCATCAGTCTGAATCAGAAAGAACAGTTTTGATGAATACAGTCGATAAACAATTTGAAACCATGAAAAAAATCTTTGAGATGAATCGTTGGAACAGAAACTATGAACTCCACAGAAGTAAAGCAAGAAAGTAAATTTTGGCCAAATCATGATAGCAATGACAAAAATGCCCAAGATCTACAAAACATTAACTAAGGTCTGAGCAAGCAACAGTTCAATAGCCAATGAAGAACAACTCCATACAACAAATTTGGAAGAAGGAAAATATACCACTGATTACTTCTTGATGGTTGAAGCACAGGACTGTGTGGTTATTGACACTGAGCGTGCATGATCAGTTTGTGGGAAGAAATGATATGAACATGTTACCTAGCTGAATGAGGATAACAAAACTAATTTAAGAAAAAGAATGTAATTAAAAACTTCAAGCTTGGTGGTGGACAGAGACATCTTATTAATATGCGCAGCTGTAATACCAGTATTGATTGGGACAGCCATGTGTCAGATGGAGACAGAGATTGTTGATGCCAACATTCCATTTTTGTTCAGAATGCCAGCCCTTAAGAATGCTAACGCCATTATTGACATTGACAATGACAAAGCTATGATGTTCGGAGAAGCAATTTAGAAATAACATCACTATGTTTCCTTGAACAGGGGATGTTGAACAGGGGTCTGATGAAGTAATCTGTTTGAAGGATGGTGCTTCTGAAAAGGAGATGCCTACAACTGCACACAAGTTGCGTAAACAATCTGTCTTTTTTGGTGAAAAATCTACAGAGGTCAATACAGTGGTCAGTAAACATAGAAAAACACTGGCAAATCCAACCAAATCCAATGATATATTCACATGGCAGACATTCTGACAAACAAGAATAAGAATGCAGAAACATTTCTATGGCACTGGATTGTCATTCATGGAGACCTTATGAAGATACTTACAGGCAATGGACAAAAGTTCAACAATCAACCGTCAAGATGGAGTTGTTGTTTTTTTCTCTGACGAGGGATGACGATCAGAGTTCACAGAAGTAGAATGAGAAAAATCAATGAACTTGAGACTCTTGACATTGAACAAAAGGAGGAAGAAAAAATTAAAGAAAATATTGTGTCTGAAAGATGTGATGAAAAGGAAGTTTGTTGTGATGATAGGAATCAGTCATGATGGGGAAAAAGTTGACCTTGGACATCAGTGAAAGATAAGAGGGAGACAAAACAAGACGTAAACGATACCAAACTGATCTCTAGTGTGGGAAAGTACATCAGATAAAAAATGATGAAACTGAGGAAGTCATGAAAGCTAAAATCATCAGCAAGGCTTGGCAAGTGACAGAATGAAACATGTTTAGGTTTAATGTTCAATATACTGATGCAAAAGAATGTTTATTAGTTCAGCGATTTCAATAGCGTCACAGACTTGAAGATGAATGATAAAATATAAGAACAGAGGACAGAATGAAATATGTTTAGGTTTAATGTTCAATATACTGATGCAAAAGAATGTTTATCAGTTCAGCGATTTCAATAGTGTCACAGACTTGAAGATGAATGATAAAATACAAGAACAGAGATCAGAAGACAAAAATGATGATTGTGCCATGGTGTTAGGCGATGTTTCTTTGATGGAACAAAAGGGCCAGCGTTAGACAGTTTTAAAAGGAATAAAACATTGACAATTAAAGAAAATGAGAATGGAATCAAACTGAAAGCTAGACTGGTAGCAAATGGTTTTGAAGATGGAGCTTCAATACAAACGCAGTCAGATTCACCAACCTGTGTGGGAGAAGCTTTGAAAATGATACTTAATATGATGGTCATCAAACAACAGACACCTTCCTTCAGGTGACAATCATAGACAGGGATGCGTTTGTAAAATCTCACAAAGAAGCAAACACGACAGGAAAGGTTCGGAAAATCAGCAAGTGTTTATATGGATTGAATGGCGCTTCACTTCATTTTTTCATGTATTTTCATTTGAGAGAAGTGATGAAGGAACTTGGTATAATCACGTCAAAAGTTGACCCAGCTGTGCTTATGTGGTGCATTGATAGAATCGAATGGTGGACTTGCATAACATGTTGATGATTTCATATGGGATGGAAACAACAGACTCATTGAAAATGTTGATGTTTGGAAGGAGGAGATTGAATCTCTTAGATATCTAGGTATGCATGTTCAGTCTGATGAGGATCAAGTCATGCTACAACAGAGTGGATACAGTGACAGACTTGCCTTTATCAATATTGACAAGTTATAGACAAGAGAAAAAAAGGAAATGATGTCTCGGTTATGGCAAATACTCTGATTTGCTCATCATACACAGTTAAATGCTAACTTTAATCAAAAGTCATTGTGATAATGCTTATGGGAATGACCAATCTGGTCTTCGATAAACTCACCAGTGGTAAACAAGTGAAAGGAAGAACAGCAGTATGTCTACAAACATCATTAAAACATGATACATTGTTCTCTGTCCTGCACGACCATCCAAACAAAACAGTTGCTCTTTCTCTGCCTTCTTAAGGAATTCTTGGATCAACTGAAAGCTGTCACTTTAGAACCAGAAAATATCATTCTACTTCGGAATTTTAATATCCATGTGAACAATCAGTCTGTCAATAATACAATTTTGTGCCCAACTTCAACTTTGAAGCATGACACTAGCAGGTCACAAATCAGGATACATGGTGGATCTATATTAGGGATGAATGCACAGTGCTGGATTCTATGAACATACAAGACAATCAGTTATACTTCCTTAGTCAAGGCCATGTCTTCACTTTTCAAAACACTATAACAGCAGATACTGGATCATTTTCTGTGAGTCTCAAGTATGAATGACGTCAGCCTCGAAATATCACTCTTCGCTGAAACAGTTTTTTTCTGTATATGCATGATGCTGTCAAAACCAAAAGAATTGTACCAAATGCAATACTGGATGGTACAATAATGACCTCAATGCCAAATAACCCCAGATTTGCCATTCTGTTGAGAAGCAGTGGCACCGTCCAAAGCTGGAATTGCACAGACAGAAGTACAATGTACAAGTCTCCAGAAATAATGGCAACATGGCATTAGATCGAGCAATCAGACCTTCATGGCCCATCATCTGGAACAAAACAACAAATACCTGAAAGAAATCTTTACTTTTATCATCCAGGTTCTGTAACAAAATTCAAAGAACACACAGAATAATATGGACTCTGCAGAATTGGCTCAAGAGTTTTCTGACTACTCGATCTTGAAACAAATTATTTTCAGTTAGAACAAGTATTTGTTGACCATCTTTTCATGGTAACTTTCTGACATCTTTCAACTGGCTTTAATCAACTCAAAAGAGGTAATTCAGAAATCATCTTCTCCAGAAGACATTCCAGATTGGCTGCTTAAGTCTTGAGAACCTCTCTTAGATATTTTGAAGTTGTACTCCTCGAGAATTGGTATTGTGCCAGGCTCTTTCAAGAAAGCCGCAGTCTCACCACTGCTGAAAAAGCATAACTTGAACTGGAAGATTCTCAGAAATCAGAGGCCTGTTTCCAACCAAAGCTTCATCTCAAACACAAGAGAGGATTGTTTGTATCTTATCAGCTCATTCAACTCTTGAATAAAAACAACCTAACCAGAACCATTTCCTTCAACATATAAAAATCAACACAGCACCAAGACAGCATTTGTAACAGTCCACAATGACACTTTAAGAACAATGGGTCAAAGACAGATAACACTGCTTGTGTTCAAGGATCTCGCATCTGCCTTTGACACAATAGATCATTTCATATTGTTCACTATATAGTTGAGACCAGACCAGGCATAACTGGATGGGCACACTCATGGACCAAGAGTTATTTTCAGCACAGTATGATACAACTTCTCTATACATCAAGGATCTGTTCTAGGCCCGCTCCTTTTCATTGTCTACAGTTATGGCCTCCAATTCCACTTGTAAAAAGACGATAAGCACCAATCAATCTAGTCCATGCCCACCATGGTATCCTACAACTTGAAGCAGGTATTGCTGATACAAGAACATGGATGGCTCTTAACTACCTCAAATGGAACGACAGCATCACCAAATACTTAACTTTTGAATCAAACAATCTGCTTCAAAAAGTCTAACCATCACTCTGAGTCAGCATCGGTGAGAGGGAAGTTCCAGTGTCAGTCAGTGCTAGAAACTAGAAGTACAATTTCAAAGCAATTTGCCTATGAAACAGGATTTTAATCAGCTCATGATGCAGACTCTCATCACTTTACGTCGTGACTACTTCAACAGTCCCTTTTCAACTTGTCAGTCTCACTCATGTCAAAACTAGAGGGACTTGAAAATGCAGCAGCATGACTAATCTCAAGAATGAAATGATCTGACCATATATCCAGTCCATCAACTCCCCATCAAACAATGCATCAGCTTCAAAATTCTCCTCCTCACCTGTAACTGCATCTATTACAAAAATATATGAACTTACCTCAAGGACCCTTTCACTCTCCACAAACCCAATCAGTCTCCGCTCCACTCAGCAAAATAGTACTTGGTGATTTAGCATTCTCCTTTGCAGCCCTACATCACTGTACCAGTCTTCCACTATCACTCAGGATGCCTATGACCAAAGCAAAGTTCAAATCAGATCTGAAAACTTGTGTCTTTCTGCAAGCCTTTTGATGACTCTCACTCATGTACAGCACCACAGAGCACCTCCGAGATGAATTTTCAGCACTATATGAATTATTATTACTAAATAATTAATCATTTTTAAAATAGTCAAATGCCATATATGCATATGTGAAACACCACAAGGTAAACTATCTCAAACTACGAGTAAACTGAAATTTCCAACTCGTCAGGCATGGATCAATCATAGACTGAAACACAAATGAAAATGCCATGTATGCTCTGTAGCAATGCATGCTATTGGTATAGATGTCCACTCCATGAACATCAACAATTAGTAATGAATAACAAAATTGTGTTACTATTGCCTCAAGCCCAAACATTTTACATCACTATGGAGAAACAGGATGTACTCATCAACACCTCACCTCTTCATGTGAACACCAAAAACTTACACTGGAGAAATCACAACATACAGTCTTCGCCTGATGTGACATTGGTGTATTTCCAGTTGGGTCCAGTCCTGACCTTTGGTTTGAATGGAAAGATTATTTGATCAGTTGCACTGCTTGATTCTGAAAGTGACATCTCACAGTGACAATCTTAACAAGCACCTTGGTCTTCAAGGAATTAAACATTCCCTGACTGTAAAAACTCTACATTCTGTTGGTGGAACAAACAGTATGCAAGGTTTCTCTCAATATCATTGTGATGCAACGTGCCTTCGGGTAAACAAGCATGGACGGTAACCGCAGCAGGTGCAATCTGAATGGCAAGATATTAGAGATCTGAACATAAAAAAATATTGAATCACCTGAAGTACAGTTGTTTATAGGACTTGGTGGAAGCACATTTTCAAACTGATGTTGCAGACCCTGACAACGAGCTGTGTGCAGTACAGATCTAGTTCAGTTGGTCAAAGTAATGTACATGGCGCCGTGAGCTGACTGTCACTATTGCTGTTATCCATGGGTGATGCTGGAGATAAAAGTGAAAAACAAAATACTCAAGGTCCACTTCATTTACCTGTCACTTGAGACAAGTGTTTAAATGGTCAGATTGAAAATGTCTGATTGACAGTCATTTGGAAAAACACAAGACAGGAAGCTTCATCATCTGTCAGAAATGGCTGATATGGCGTCTTTTTTTTGTTTACAGATGTCTTCTGTTTCTTGATTCACAGGTTTAGTGGGCAGGGTGTCTCTCCTTTGTATGAGTCACTGCATTCACATTGAATGAGTCAGACAATGCCTGAAGGTTCTTCTTTGTTACTCATAGCTGGTTTGCCATTGGCTTGTTGGATATGCTGATTGATGTGCCTCTCTGAAACACAACATGTATGTTTGCTTGATCCTTAGCTAACTTCTGGGTATTGTGGCTGGTTGTATCAACATATCATACTAATGATCAACAGGGCCTGTGGTGGATATCAAAGGAACGATTCACCAGGTGAAAGTTCAAATGTATTCGAAACATTTTGAGGGCTGCAGAGTAGCATTGTTGTTCAAATTATTCACTGAAATGCCCCACTGTGGATGACACTGAATGGTTCATTGACAACACATGGCATTATTCACTGAAATGCCCCACTATGGATGACACTGAATGGTTCAGTGACAACACATGGCATTATTCACTGAAATGCCCCACCATGGATGACACTGAATGGTTCAGTGACAACACATGGCATTATTCACTGAAATGCCCCACTATGGATGACACTGAATGGTTCAGTGACAACACATGTCAAACCATACTTCAAGACTACTATGTTGATGACCAACTGAACTTTTTGACACAACATCTGATGAGATACACTTATCAACTGAATTAACTCAACTAAATACTTGAGGTGGCTTCCATGTACACAAGTGGATGTCAAATTCAGTTAACCTGCTTGACGTGATAGCGGATACTGAAAGCGTTTCTTGGTGTGTGAATTTGACATGAATGAAATGTACTTTCAGTAAGCACCAGGTTTCAAATGGATTGTTGCCAACAACGAGTGCGTATTTGATTCCAAGCTGAAGAGTGCCATACTTTCTAAACAAGGAGTTGTGGGAAATTTTCATTTCAATCTTCCACCCTTTTGTATTTATATCTCCTTTCATATATAGAGCTATGTGTCATATTCAAGAACTAGACGACAAAAGTAGGATTGGGATGACACCCTGTCCACTCAACTAGAATCTTCATGGGAACTGCACCTGTTGCTCCTTCATGGCAAGTAAAACTCATGTGATGCCATTACGAGGGTTGCCTGAAAAGTTCTAAGCCTCACTGTGAAAAAAAGTTACAAAGTCCACGTTTGTAATTTATTTTTCTACATAGTCCCCTTCCAAGTTCACACACTTTTGCCAGCGATGCTGCAAGGCCCGAATCCCGGTCAGGAAGAAATCTTCTTCAGTTACCCTAAAAAAATCAGTCACAGCGGAAATGATGTCATCATTACTTGCAAAATGGCGACCGGCGAGTTCCTTTTTCATTTTGGGGAACAGGTGGAAGTCAGAAGGAGCCAAATCAGGTGAATAAGGAGGATGTTCAATGAGTTCAAAGCCACAATCGCGGATTGTTGACATGGCCACCACCGATTTGTGAACAGGCGCATTGTCTTGGTGGAAGAGGACACCTTTAGCGATCATCCCTCGTCGTTTGGCTTTGATTGCTTCTCGCAACTGGTTCAGTAGATCAGCATAGTATCTGCCGTTGATAGTTTGACCTTTTTCAAGATACTCAATGAGCAGAATACCCCTGGAATCCCAAAAGACTGATGCCATCACCTTTCCAGCTGAAGGAACAGACTTGGCTTTCTTCGGAGCTGATGAATCAGGATGCTTCCACTGTTTTGACTGTAGTTTTGTTTCTGGTTGAAAGTGATGTATCCAGGTCTCATCCATGGTTACAAATCGTGCCACAAAATCATCGGGATCTGCTTCAAAACAATGCAAATTGACAAGGGACGTCTGGAACCTGACACGTTTCTGTTCTGCTGTCAAGAGCTTTGGCACCCATCTTGCAGAAACTTTAGTCATTCCTAATTCGTTGGTGAAAATATGCTCAACCCTCTCATGAGAGATGCCCACTACACTAGCAATATGTCGAGTAGTCAATCGTCGATCATCCATCAACATATCGAGCACTTGCATGATGTTTTCTGGA
Organism: Haliotis asinina; assembly: GCF_037392515.1. NCBI lineage: Eukaryota > Metazoa > Mollusca > Gastropoda > Lepetellida > Haliotidae > Haliotis > Haliotis asinina. Next base: position 28,085,689 of record NC_090288.1, on the reverse strand, counting down.
GTGGTTGCTGTTGAAGGCCTTCCTGAGCGTGGGTCATCATCAAGGCTTTGTCTGCCACGCTTAAATTCTGCAGCCCACTTCTTTACTGTGGAAAATGAAGGAGCATCATCCCCTAGAGTGGAGACCATGTCAGCATGTATCTGTGTTGGGGACATCCCTTTCTTTTGCAAGTATTTGATTACTGCCATATATTCAGTTTTGTCCATTTCTGATGATTTCAGAGGGTAGGTTTACCAAAAGAGCTGTAGTTGAGATAAAACTATTAGTACGTTTGTAGTTCTTGTGTCTATGATTCACTAAATGATTGTCCTCATTGGTGGCAAACACCTGTCTCTACCTGGTGGGGAAAAACCACTCAGGCTGAGAACTTTTCAGCCAACCCTCATACAATCTGCACTTGATACACCGAAGTTGAAACCAGGGCCCTTTGTTAGCCATGTGGCTATGTCTTAACATTTTGGAGAGATGATGTCACAGTGTTGAGTAAAATGGATTCAAACACTGTTCAATACATTAATAGTCAAGGAGTCAAGGAGATTTTAACCATTCGTTTCCAGTCACTAAATTTGAGCAAGAACCATCACTAGAAAACTTTGCTGATCACTACACATGAGGATGTCAGGAAAACACACACATCTTTCTCCTTCTTGGTTTCAAGGCCCTGAAGTCTTGAAACAGGAAGATGGCAGACAGAATCATAGACTTTTACTGACTGGGAACTGAGTGATGATCCTGAGATTAAAACACAACATGTGTTCACTGACCATTGTGAAACAGTCTAGAAGAATATTTCCAAGGAGTTGGAAATGTCAAGCCTGCTCAACCCTGCAGACTTTTCTTCATGGCACAGACTGTCAATGCACACCATGGATGTTATGTGCTCTGCACAACTTCTTCTCTGTGAAATGCTTCAAGCTCACCATGTGGCAGCAAGTTAGCCTAGTAGTTAAAGCATTGGTTCATCACACGGAAGACCCAGGTTCAAATCACAACATGGATGCAATGTGTGAAGCCTATTTCTGGCGTTCCCTTCCGTGCTGTTGGAATTTTGCTAAAAGCAGCTTAAAACCAAACTCGGTCAGTCAGTTGAATCTCACCTCAGTCAAACACTCATGTCTTCTCCCTTCTGAAGATACTGGAAAAAGCTTTGCTGGGTCCACGAAGTATTTCACACAGAATTGGAGAGTTTTCAGCATGGCAGTGTAGTGATTGCATAAAGGAAACTTCAGCCTATCTCCAGTTTACGATGGCCAACATCTGAGAGTAGGTGGAAGAAAGGTTCATAACCCATCAAAAACTGAACACCAGTCATTGTTTCCTTACAATCACCATATCACAAAATATCTTCTGCATCAGGCTCACATTCATGCTGCCCATGGTGGCTTGGACCATTTGATGTCATGTCTCAGTCATACGAGCTGGCCAGTGTGAGAAAAAGGACTAAACAAACCATCAGTAAGTGTCTCAGCTGTAGCAAGCATATTTACCACCAGTCTCAGCACTTAGGTACACATGTTTATACTAGTGTTTGGGACCCATATTTCTGAAATTCCAACGTGGATCTATCGTTAAGTAACTGCTTGTCCATAAGGGCTTTTCACATTAAACTTTGCTTTGCGATGACTTGTTCGAAGACTGAGTCACCCTCAACACATCTACAGTGATGATGGGACTAATTTCAAGGATGCATATAATGAATTATCCCAATGCCTGTGTGCATTCAAGCAAGATAAAATCAGTAATCTGCTTGCTCAATGAGGAATTGAATGGCATTTCATCCCTCCACACAGCATATTGAGGATATAGCATCTGAAACTAGACATGAGTTGGAAAGAATGGAGAGAATTTACTGACCAATGTGCATCAGTAACTAATAGGCATATGGAGACCAAATCACAGCCTCAATCCAAGTGTTCATGTATTTTCACCCAGACAGAATAAGGATTCCCATGTCAATCCATCACCTTTGTACATCAGTCCAAACTTTCTTCAGATGTTACCAGGGTTGACTTGCATTTGTACACAATACTCCCAGGATGTTGGAGAGAAGTGTGTGTCAATTTTGATCACCAAGCTTCCCCAAGTTATGTGTAATAACTTTACAGACTACTGCATCAAACAGGGGCAGTACGATTCAGGTTCTACTGCACCATACAGTTTGACATCCTTTGCCAAGTGGTTACAGCTGAAATCAAGGGCCAAGGGAATATCTCATCAAACAGCACCTTAAAGTGACTCCACAAAGTCTGATAAGTAAATATCTTGTGCAGTTATCTCCAACAGCATTCAGCATTCTACACTCAACAAAATGCTTCAGATGGAAGACAACCGTCAGCAGGTGAAACCAATGTACAAGAGATACTCTGTAAATCTCCTAGTATCTGCAAAATATATGCCAGAAATGGTACTATGTTGTGAATGCCTTCAACTCAAGTAACTTGTCTTTATCTAAATATGAGATTTAGACGGCATTCTGTTGCCATTGGTTGGGAACTTTTGCCAAGGGTAACCATGTTTTCTGTGGCATGACATGAGATGCTGAGATAATTATGAATTGGAGATATTGCCATTTCTTATCTTATCTTATCTTACAGGATATTTATATAGTGCACATATCCATGCTACTATTGCTTGCTCAAAGCATCGGTATTTGTTTCCCTCGGTCATTGGATGTTCGTCTCAGCTTTCCACTGTATTATCAATCTCAGCTCTCTGGGGAGTATACAACTCATGCCACCACTAGGCGCACTGAGTTTATTGTGGCTGTCTCATCCTAACGAGGTACCCAATTCACAGCTCGCTGGACAAGGACACATAGTCACAGTACTTTGTCCAAGTTTACTGCACGTTGCTGTACCCGCAACTAGGTGTATGCACGCATTCATGTGGCCACCATCTGGTCATATACCAACGGATTTGTGGGTTCTTTTAAGTGCTCAGGGTTGTGTACTGCACACTAGGGGTTGTGACAACATGGAAAGAGTCTGCACACAAAATTGACTCCCAGGTTTTTACACCCAGTCACAGGTGGGCTCGATCCCGTCACCTCAACCTTTGCTGGATCACTAGCCTGGTACTTTAGCCATCTTGCCCACCGTTCTCCATGGAACAACATCCAAACTTTCTTCAGATGTTACCAGGGTTGACTTGCATTTGTACACAATACTCCCAGGATGTTGGAGAGAAGTGTGTGTCAATTTTGATCACCAAGCTTCCCCAAGTTATGTGTAATAACTTTACAGACTACTGCATCAAACAGGGGCAGTACGATTCAGGTTCTACTGCACCATACAGTTTGACATCCTTTGCCAAGTGGTTACAGCTGAAATCAAGGGCCAAGGGAATATCTCATCAAACAGCACCTTAAAGTGACTCCACAAAGTCTGATAAGTAAATATCTTGTGCAGTTATCTCCAACAGCATTCAGCATTCTACACTCAACAAAATGCTTCAGATGGAAGACAACCGTCAGCAGGTGAAACCAATGTACAAGAGATACTCTGTAAATCTCCTAGTATCTGCAAAATATATGCCAGAAATGGTACTATGTTGTGAATGCCTTCAACTCAAGTAACTTGTCTTTATCTAAATATGAGATTTAGACAGCATTCTGTTGCCATTGGTTGGGAACTTTTGCCAAGGGTAACCATGTTTTCTGTATATTTATATAGTGCACATATCCATGCTACTATTGCTTGCTCAAAGCATCGGTATTTGTTTCCCTCGGTCATTGGATGTTCGTCTCAGCTTTCCACTGTATTATCAATCTCAGCTCTCTGGGGAGTATACAACTCATGCCACCACTAGGCGCACTGAGTTTATTGTGGCTGTCTCATCCTAACGAGGTACCCAATTCACAGCTCGCTGGACAAGGACACATAGTCACAGTACTTTGTCCAAGTTTACTGCACGTTGCTGTACCCGCAACTAGGTGTATGCACGCATTCATGTGGCCACCATCTGGTCATATACCAACGGATTTGTGGGTTCTTTTAAGTGCTCAGGGTTGTGTACTGCACACTAGGGGTTGTGACAACATGGAAAGAGTCTGCACACAAAACTGACTCCCAGGTTTTTACACCCAGTCACAGGTAGGCTCGATCCCGTCACCTCAACCTTTGCTGGATCACTAGCCTGGTACTTTAGCCATCTTGCCCACCGTGCTCCATGGAACAACATGCAGTTCAGTTTGGTTTGTTGTGATACATCAATGTTGATGAGCTAGAAGAAGCAAACAGAACATGCCTGTTTTACACTGAGAGTGATTTATTGCATACTTGCAGGACTATATGGTCCCACTGGATTTTTGGCCAATGGCCTGTCACTAGACTGTAATGCAGCTATTGAACCAGGAGCTATATATCACAAATGGATGATTCGGGAGCTGCAGCTTCCAAATGTCACTGATGTGCGACTTCTGTGTTGTTTTGCTCCATTGACAGCTGACCCCAAAGACACAATGCATATTTTCTTTGTGTCTGAGTTGAGATTTGGAGCTGTTACATACATGAGAACTGTTGGTGGTGGATGATATTCATGTCAGATTTCTGGAAGCACGTTTGCGAGTTGCACCTAAGCACCAATTGTCCATGCCTGGTCTTGAAGGAGCTCAATTGTCAGATGTATTGTCACATGAATTTACATTGCCAATTCACAGAATCTTTTTTTGTAGTGATTCAACAACAGTATTAACTTGGATCAAATCTGATTCTTGCCGTTTCAAAGTGTTTGTGGGAACACGTATAGCTTAGGTAAAAACTGTCACTGAATCTCCTCAGTAGTGTTATATATCAACACTGCATTGAATCTAGCAGATGACTTGAAAGGCAAGAAATCCAGTTTGAGAAATGGTCAACCCTTCTTACATTCATTTCCTGGCCAGTGGCAGAATGAATTAAAGCCAGACACTTTAGATGAAAGTGAAATGGAAACAAGGTGCACGCTGTCAGGATTGAGTATTGATCTACCTGTTGATCATAACAGTTGGACAGATGAGAATGCATCTCTACACCCTTTGCTCAGCAACAGTACTTTCCAGATGAATTTACTGCTTTAGAATTAGTAGTAGGTTGTTGATGCTAGATTCTGCATATGCTTAAGTCAACAAGGTTATCTGTTCTGGCAGAAGACTGAACAGATCAAAGCCATATCAGGTGGCTTGACACAAACAGTAGTGTAGGAAGCCATGACCCAACTTCTTATAAACAAGTCTAATGAACGGCTTAAACACATGGACCTGTGCGGATGTTCAGAAGAGAACGTTCTGGATCATACTTGGAAGGGTGGCAGTTATCACTGCAATTGCCAGAAAGACAGCCAATCCAGAAGCTCCCTGTTGATGACTAACCTGCCACCAACTGAACTTCAGTATTATTCAAGCAAGTTTTTTATTCCACTGGAATATTCTCAACTAGGGAAGGTTGCATTGAGATTTGAGAAGAGATGGGCTGTTTGTCTTGAGTTTGTGGACAAAATGGATGCTGTTTCAGCCTTTGTGTCAGTGACTCCTTCTCTGAGTCAACATCTGGCAAAACAGAATATCTCCTGTCAGTTTAATCCACCAAGGCTCCAAGTGGTGCATGAGTACAGGAGATTAGGTGTGTAAGCAGCATTCCAGACGCAAAATGGAGAGAATTTCATGTCAAGAAGTATATGCCAGGAAACTTATGAAAATGTCCACTGACACTGATAAGCCAAAGCTACTAACATAAAATAGGATACAAATAGAAAAAAAAGTCCCCAAAACAAACTAAAATGTTGAAACTGATAAAATAAATCAGTTTAACAAGGGAACTAACAAATGGCAGATAAAACAAATTACGTGTATGTATGAGCTCAATGAACCTATGCATGTGTTATATGCACAAGCACATGTATAAATAAATTTAAATTTACTCATACATAACGTTATACTAAATAGACATTTATGCTAACCCATGCATCATTCCAGGTCATGACCGTAGAAGATTTACGATGCACTAACAAACTCTGAGAAAATGTATTTGCAAGGAAAAGTATTAGTATATGTTTACTTTGTGTAATTTTTGTTTGTGTGTATTCTGTATCAATATAACTTATATATACATCTACATATGTCACTTGGCACTAGCTAACTCATTTGTTTTGTCTTTTTCATGCGAACCATCCATCTGTATGGGACAATGGACAAGTCCAACTCTTAAGAACAGGATGAGGAACCGTCACAGACCCGCCTGGTATCATCAAGAACAGTGGCCACATTCAGACCAGCCAGATCCAGATGGCCTCATGACTGCAGCAAGAACTGTGCCAGAGAGACAATAATATCTGTATGGGACAATGGACAAGTCCAACTCTTAAGAACAGGATGAGGAACTGTCACAGACCCGCCTGGTATCATCAAGAACAGTGGCCACATTCAGACCAGCCAGATCCAGATGGCCTCATGACTGCAGCAAGAACTGTGCCAGAGAGACAATAATATCTGTAGTTGTCATTTCCTATAATACCAGTCTCATTTGATTGTCTAAAGTTTGTATCACTGTCCATCTAAGAAATTGCTTGGTCCAAGTTTTGATACCAATTTTCTTTAGACAGTGGGGAAGTTATCAAAAAATTCATTATTAATTGCCACTACAAGCAATATATTAAGATTAAGATATTAGGAAATTATAAATATAGACTATTAGTTTCATCACAATCAATAACAACTTAGAGAAAAACTCCAGATAAGAGTAATAAAAACTAATCTCACTGACATACTGTTCAAAAAGTTTTAAGTCCAGGTTTCTAAAATGAAGAAAGTCAACAGTGTTTTCTGTAAAATGTGAGAGATTAGATATTAGTCAGCCTGTACTCTACCATACACTCACCTATGATCTGTTCATTTAAAGAAATATTATTGTAAAAGTTATCCAGTTTATAAATATATACAGTTATTATCATCATCAGAAAATATTATACTCAAAGCCCACCAGATAGATATGTGCATGAAGTATGCCATGTAAGGAACAACACTTTCAAGTTATTACTAATGTCATCTTCACCATCCAAAATAACCATTATCAATGTTGTATTGTATGTATGGCCAGAGACCCATGTGGCTTGCATCAATAATGTCTGTCTGTAAGGTGTGTCCCAGTGGTGCACATTTTGGTAGATACAATAACTAACCCCCCCTTTAGAAATTACAGTTAAGATTTTTGTCGCATTCTGTTGCATAATCCAGTTTTGAGCTGGCTGAGACTAAACTCATCAATTTGTTCTCATTAAGATTTGATTTAGAGTAAGTGTGTTTGTTGGAACACTATAGTCATCCAAGCATTGAGTATTTTTTAAACTTGATTTTGAATAGGAACATAAACAAATAGCTAAGACAATATCAAGATTGATGGTTATGAGGTTTGCTGTCAACACAGAAGCATCACCTGGCAGTGTTCAGGTGGACTAGCAGCCTTAGCAGTACAAGATGTGTATCTTTCATATGTATTATTACTAGATATTGAAGTTGTTTACATTCTTTGGTTCAAAAATATTTAAAGGGTTATTTAATGTAGAACAGGATGTTGTTGTCGATGTCATGTACATATCACCTGAGGACTCAAGATTTTTACACAATAATATGTTTGATAGTATAGAAAAATCTAAACTAGAGGATAATGAGAGTAAAAAGTGTATGAACACACAACTTACTTATAGTAATATAGACCCAATATTTCGTCCAAACTGAGAAACATTCATATTTATTCACCAAAGGAATATTGGAAGATAGTCGACCTAAATCATTGTAATGATAATACAAGCAGATATTCCCCCTCCTGATAACTCTTATATTTTCTTAAAGATCTTAATGATTTTAATACTCCCAGTAATACAGTCCAATCTGATGACATTGAACACAACTACAGTCCATTCGAGACAAAATGATACCGATGAATGGCGAGATGCGCGTGCATTTTGGATTCTCAACAAATTTTTGTGCTGGCAAGATGACACCCCAGCTGCACAGGCAGTGCGCTGTATGTACTTAGTAAATGAATACTTCGGTTTCCTCACTGGCTGTTATTTTCATCCTCGAAGAAATCTGTCAATCAGGAGTTATCACATGTCTCTGACATCAATCGGCAGTTATCACGTCTCTGATGTCACTAACTCGCGTGCATCTCGCTTTTCACTGATAGTTGCCACTGCACCCTTGTAACAGATAAATTATGAGAGTTTCTTCAACAAGTTTTTGTTATTTTTTGTGACAAAACTAATGCAGTTTTTAACATTAGTTGTTCTGTTGTTTTTATTGCACTCCACGTTAGTTGTTAGCAGTTTTTATCAAGAGTTCTGTTGTTGTTTTTTTGCATTTGATGTTAGTTTGAGTTCTCTTTGTCAGTTTGATTTTGTTTTAGATTGCTAGTTATCGGTATCATTTTATCTCAAATGGACTGTATGATAGTTCTATGTTTGATGCTATTATTACTATTGAAGAGGTCAGACATGCTGTGAATAATTTGAAACTTAACAAATCACCAGGTACATTGTATTGATTGAAACTTTTGACTTATTAGGTCCTTATTATGTTTCGTTTTGTAACCCCGTCCTGACATCAGGCTGCTTCCCGGAATCTTGGTTTAGTGGTATCATTAAGCCATTGTATAAGAAAAAGGTAATTTAAAAAAACAAACTCTTACAGACAAGTAACAATGCTCAGTTGTTTACCCGTGTCCTTCATTAGAGGCTTCAGATTTTCTTGGAGTCAAATTTAGTCCTTTCATCGACTTATGCTGGATTCAGATTCAGTTTGCCACAGTTGATACTTTTTTTGTTCTTCACAATTTTACACATATGCTTATTGAAAAACCTTAGTCAGTGTATGGAGAATTGGGCATAGCAAAAACTGAGTACAGAACATGTATAGCAATTCAGATCTCGACCATTGTCTCGATATTCATGGGATATTCAAACTTAAACACATCCTACGAGGGCATGTCATCACGTATCACTGCATTAAGTAAATCATTTGATATCATTTAATAGCCCCACAATCTCAATAAGCTCAAATATGCTTGTCTTGTGATTCCACAAAAGACTTCATTGGATTGTTAGTATGTTTTCATTTAAAACTATAATCTGTTAACAGTAGTGTGAAGTCGCAACAGTGAGCACTTCCTTCTTAATTAATCCTGATTAAGTAACAAACAAGTGATACCTTCAACTCAATTGGGACCAATTTGTTTATACTACCACAACCCTTTGATTCATGCCGCATCATGGATAAATGTGTAGGAACAACCTTAGTTCAGAGTGATGCTTTCCCATAGAAGGTACATTTCTTTGCAAATGCCAAGTTAAAGAGCAAGTTTGCTTGTTGGACCATTAAATTATATGGAGATACCTGAAATATCAAGACATCCATATCGAGTTAAAAGAGCTTGAATAGTGATAGCGATTTAGTGATTTTTTCAGGACTGAGAAGTTGCATAGAGACAACCTAGACATCGCGTTGTCAGTTTGATACAATGGTGCTCAACTACGTAACCATCAACTTTAGATTAAATAATTACATAGACCAGTGCAACATATGTCATATTTGGGATTTCACTTTCTTAGTAAAGTACAAATTCTAGTACTTTTTTCGGTTGAGTCCCATCCGGGATTCGAACCCGCACCCTCAGAGTCAGGCACCTAATCGCCAGCACACAAAGTCAGCCGCCTAGACCATAGACCAGTGTATATTATGTTTCTGTTGCTGCTATATGCTGATGACACTGTACTAAGGAGTTACAGCAGTTCCTTTACAAAACACTTTAGAGAACTTCTAAAGTTATTATCAACAAAAGAGGCTTAATGTTAACACCTCAAAAACTGAGATCATCATATTTGGCGGAGATCTTGCATCTAAATTAAAATACAAAATTGTATTCTTATTCATGTCTCGGTATCAACTTTCATACAAACAATCAGAAAATGAATAATGCTGTAAAACAACTACTAAATAGTGTTTATTGAAACAAGCTTGTAAGATATGTTTACCCCTCGCTTGTCTATCAAAAGCATTTGATGTGATGATTGTCCAATACTACTTTATGGATGTGAAGTCTGGGGATATGAACATTCAGCTTCTACCAAAAAAGTTCATCTAAACATTCTGAAATTGGCTGCTAGACTTGGAAACTCCTAACCAAGTTTTGTTACATGGTGAACTTGTTTGAATGCCTCTAAATATCATTTACAAAAGAATACTTATTGGCACAAGCTAGAAATAACAGCTCTTCATGTTTAAATGCCCAAACTTATTTATGTAATCTGTAAAACTGATAATGTAAACTCCAGATGGTTAAGCAATGTACAGAAGATTTTCAATAACTGTGGGTTAAGCTGTCGTTTTCAGAATGCTTTATGTGTTGGCACTAAATACTTTTTTACATCAGTTGAGAAAATATTGAACGAACAGTTTTTCCAAAGTTTGCAAGTTAGTGTTCATAACAGCCCCAAAGCTTCTGATTTACCTATAGAGGAAAAATATTAATCTTTTGAAAAAATACATGTTTCATTTATTATAGGATATTATGAGTAACTCCCCTTTTTGTGTTATCAACAATCAGTTGGCTATAGAGTCTCCAGTTCTGATGATTCAGCCCAGAGGGTTTGTACTGACTCTCTGTTGCCACTCAGTGTTATTTGGTATTTGTTAATAAAATTGTTTTTAAGCTTCTAGTGATTTCTGACTCATTGCTTAGCTACTTCTCAACCTTTACATAGTTTAGGAAGGGCTTCACCAGAAAACTCACTGATACCTTACAGGGACAACCATAATACTGCTATCAGGCTACTTAGGGAAGTACTAACGTTTCTGTCCTTTGGACTGCTCTGGTAGCATAGTCAACCTTTGACCCACAAACACTCAAGACCTTGAGCATTATACCACAATCACACAAAATCATTTTTTGCTAGGTAGGTGATATAGCCTGTCATCTTCTGCTGCCCATCCCTCTACTGTTACATAGCCATGTCGTGTTCTGGTACCCATCCCTTACCAGGTGATATCATGTTCTGGTGCCCATCCTTTTGCAGTTACATAGCCCAGTCATGTTCTGTTGCCCACCCCTTTACAGTGACATACCCCTAACATGTTCTGGTGCCCATCCCTTTACAGCTGAATAGTCATGTACTGGTGCCCATCCCTGTACTGTTGCATAGCCTGTCATGTTCTGGTGCCCACCCCTTTACAGCTGAATAGTCATGTACTGGTGCCCATCCCTTTACAGTTACATACCCCTATTATGTTCTGGTGCCCATCCCTTTCCAACCGAACAATCAAATACTGATGCACGTCTCTTTACTGTTTCACAGCCCTGTCATGCTCTGGTGCCCATCCCTTTACAGTTACATACCCCTGTCATGTTCAGGTGCCCATCCCTTTCCAGCTGACAGTCATGTTCTTGTGTCCATCCCTTTTCAGCTGAATAGTCATGTTCTGGTGCCCATCCCTCTACTGTTAATTATCCATGTCATTTTCTGGTGCCCTTCCCTTTACAGGTACATATCCCTGTCATGTTCTGGTGTCCATCCCTTTACAGGTACATATCCCTGTCATAGTCACCAGCTGAATAGTCATGTTCTTGTGTCCATCCCTTTCCAGCTGAATAGTCATCTTTTGGTGCCCATTCCACCTGGTATGGAATACATGCTACCCCCCAAACCTCAAACACTGTGTGCATTCATTGCCCTTAAAACATCACACAGACATATGTTAGGTATATTCCAGTAGAGATGTGGCGTTGCAAAGGTCACCACTTGTGAAACATATGTGACAAACAAGGGGGATTATCAACAGAGTTTGTGGGAAAAAATTCTTGAGAATTTATTCGTTGTGCTTAAATTACCTGGTTGATGTCAACCGGACCATTGATTTCGAGGAGTGAAAGAAGCTGCTTTTAGCAGTATTCCACCAATATCACAACAGTGGATACCAGAGATGGGTTTCACACTGTGTTCCCATGTTCGGAATAGAACCAATTCTTGGTTTGAAAAGCGAACTTTTTCTTAACCACTAGGCTACCCCACGGCACTGATTTCCATGAAAGGGAATGGGCTTCAAGAATCTGCTTGTGCATGGTGTGTGCTGCTTATTTCACCTCTCCTCACCTCTAGGCGACTGAGTATACTTTTATTGCACTCGGCAGTACTCAATCTATATGGCGAAGATCTGTAAATAAGGAGTTGAGACCAGACAATTCAATGATCAACAACATTGTGATCTACACAATTGGGATACAGGGACTGTATGTTACCAAGTCAATGAGCCTTACCACCCAATCCTGTTAGTGCCCTCTTACGACAAGCATGGGTTCTGAAGATGAAGACCCGTGAAGGTCCCGGGGTAGAATAGGCCTTCAGCAACCTATGCTTGCCATAAAAGGCAACTCAGCTTGTCGTAAGAGGCGACTAACGGGATCGGGTGGTCAGGCTCACTGACTTGGTTGACACATGTCATCGGTTCCCAATTGCGTAGATCGATGCTCATGTTGTTGATCACTGGATTGTCTGGTCCAGACTCGATTATTTACAGACCACCGCCAATATTGACCAATAGCTGTAATATTGCTGAGTGCGGCGTAAAGCTAAACTCACTCACTCTGAAGATGAATTATAACCCAAATTTTCACAGGTTTCATAACTAGGTGAGATTCTTGTTTGCAAATCTCTCCTGAGTATCGTCTATAAGAAAGAGGGCATTAGTGTGCCTATTTCACAATGTTGAGCCCTACTTGCTTAGGCAGGAACATAATCAATAAAAAGATTTCCCACCCAACGGTGATATCACAGGGATCACTAGTAAATGGAAAACAAATTCAAATCAAAGTGCTTTAGGTTCCACTGATAGTTAACTTTGTGTCTGCAGTATTTTGTCCAAACTCCAGCTCTAATCTGGAGGCTTGGTGCGGCCATGCGGCCATTATGTTTCACGGTCATGTTTGAATGATTAAAATTTGATCCTGGCAAAATCGAAAAATGATACACAATGGGAAAACACAGTACATCTGAATTTTGTAGAGATTGCTTCAGGGTTAACTATTTCTTAAAATTCAGCACCAGGTTACTTTCAAAGGCATCTCAACCATTTCCCGCGCGACTGTCAAAAACAGGAACATGAAGGCGTTATTAGCGAACCTGATGTTTTCGATACAGTGTGTTTCATTCATTTACTATGTGGTTCGGGTTTGCTTTTTCTTTTTTTTCCTTATTTTTTTCTTTTTGTTTTTTTTTGTCAGTCGTAGTAAACAATAAACAATCTAAGAGTGCTGGTTACAAAACAGTGTGAAGCGATCTGATCGTTGGTGAGTAAGTTGAGACTACTGCTGCTTCAGGTCTGGGTTAGAGTCAGTCTTCAGCAAACGATACTTGTAAGAGGCGCCTAACAGGATCGGGTGCTCACACTTTCTGACTTGGCCGACACATGTCGTATATCGATGCTCTTGCAGTCCATCACTGTATTGTCTCGTCTAGATTATTAATTACAGACCACTGCCACATAGCTTGAATATTTCTGAGGGCGGCATAAAACTGAAATCACTCTGTACTCCTGCTTCCTATTCATGGAGACCTGTAAAGATCCGGGGTATAATAGGCCTTCAGCAACCCATGTTTCCCCAACAAGGAGATAATACCTGTTGGAAGAGGTGACTAAATGGATCGGGTTGTCAGGCTCATTGACTTGGTTAGCACATGTCATTGGTTCCCAGATGCACAGATCGCTGTTCATGCTGTTGATCACTAGATTGTCTGGTCCAAACTCGATTATTTACAGACCACTTTCACACAGCTGGAATATTACTGAGTGCGACGTAAAACTAAACTCATTCACAATTGTTTAAGGACGTCTGAAGTGAAGTAAGTTATGGAGGACTACTAATTTGATCAAAACAGTGAAGACACTGAGCATCTGCAAAATGCTGACAGGATGAAAATCAGGGGTAGATATCGGATTTAAACCCTGTACAAGATCCTTGCAAAGAATCCTCACAATCAGTTGAAATTAACCACGTATGTTGAGCCCTTGAACCCTGACAGGTCTTAAGGGTTGTCATGGACAAAATCAATGAAAGCACTCCTTGTACATGTTTACCACTGTACATTCATTACACTGTATCAGTTATGTATCGTATGAAAGAGTTTGACATGGAAATGGAGTGTTGTTGTTGTCAAGTCGTAATTACAGTTTATTTTAATCAGCGATTCCAGTAAATTCATAAAACCAAAGAATATATAAAATATATACATTTTCTTCAGCCTGTTTTGTTTCCACTAAGCAGTATGGGTGAGCATGTACCTGAAGAAAATTTGGGAGCATGAATTCTACTCCTTTAGCATGGGTGGTTATAAAGTGTTTGCTCATCATGAGACCCAAGTCCAGTGTTCCCCATCGTGATATTGCTGGAATATTGCTAAAAGTGAAGTAAAACCATAGACACACTTTCAGCAGAGTGGTGGGTTGTTTGCAGATTTTCCCAGTGTTGGAACTGAATTTGGTGTTTGGTGATCAATGCTTGGGTTATGTGTCATGTTCTTTAATAATAAACTTGAAATATAGGTGTGCTTATACATCATGAGAAGCACTTTTTTTAAGGACTTTTTTTTAGTACAGTTTACAAAAGGTACCACATGCACATGTGACTCTTAAGACATCAGAAGTTTACATGTTTGGGACAGCTTTTGAAAATATGAATAAAGTGTAAAATGACAGGTAGTTGTTTATGATGCCTCATATCATACCAGTCACATCACAATCAAGGATATCAATTGTAAATATTTGCATTGAGGTAAGAGTAAAGCCAATATCTGTGGCATCCTATAAATGCAGCTGAACACTGACAATCATGTTCTCGGTGAACATGTCACAGTGGACATTTTCTGTCCAAATCATGGTGTTACTTGTCTGTGTATTCAGAGATTTTGTAGAGCATCAGCTGACCAGGTAAAACATAACCATTGTCACATTTTCTCATCAAATGACAAAAGAAATCAATTTTGTTTAAGGTGTTTAATTACAAAACAAAACAGTGCAGCCTATCTTCCCAAGTAGTAGACTTGAAGAATACCATGTTAAACATAATGATATGTAGTACTAAAGTCATTAAGTTGGTATACACACATACCTTTATGTCTGTCGAAAAGAATCCAACAAACAAGTAATGCCATTGGCTAACCAACAATGAATGTGTCAGTATATGGTATTTACAACTCTATGACACTGAACATTATACCCTTTGTATTTGCAAGAGCTTAGCTACCACTATAAAAAAAGCCCCAGGGCTATAAAATAATCTGGTATTTTGTTATGAACTCATGATAGGAAGCTACCTGTCACAAAAAGGCCAACAGAAACAAAATATGGAAAGATCTGGAGAAAATATAACTCAGAAAGCTGAATATTTTAGGAAGGGATGATTTTCTTGTTTCTAAAGCTTACAGCATACTTATTAGATAGTAAGACATAGCATCACATGTCATATATATCAGACTTCTGCATATATCATGAATTTCATTTTTCACAACTTTCTTATTTCTGGCAAAGGGAAGCAGTTTAACATGCTTTCCCAGTAGACATGCAGACAACACGTGGTTGCACTTATGTGCAGCCTTAATTAAGAAGAAACTATCACAAAAGTCAGTTTTAATAAGAGTCAAGTTCATGAAATCTGGTATATCTTTACTATTCCAATGTTTACCACATGCAGCATACACTAATTATAACCCATCAGGCTCTCTCAAATCATAAATGTAGTCCATCAAAGTAACCATCATCACTGGCACTGTCATGTACAGTGAAGTGGACCCTGTTCCTAGATATTCGTCAGCATTAAATTCTGTTCATTTGCTTTCTCGTTAACTTCTACATATGTGTTTTTTTTCACATCCATTAGAATAAATGCAATTGATTCTTATACCCCAACACCCCAACATACATCTGCGGCTGCTGTGAAGTACAAAAAGATATGTATTATTTTCATGATGCATAAAAACAATATGCACAGCAATCAGACCTCACTTATGTATGTGACAATGGCAAAATATGGCAACAGAGCCAGTTACCTGATAGCACTTCCTCATGCTCATCCTACAGAACATGGCTCTTTTAATTATTTTAAAATATCATAAAAATATATGTATGTAGAAACAGGACCCTTTTGGAAATATTGCATTACAAAACAAATGACCATTTATGAGTGAAAAGGAACAGAAAAGGGGAGTTTTCTTGACAGGGCAGAAAATACATCATGGCAAGTTACTGGAATGCATCACATGTCCTGCTGGAACACCAGTTGACTTGAACTACCTTGTTGACTTGAACATTAGCCACCCAGTTACAGTTAAGTTATTAGAAAACATGTGAAGAAGCACATTCTAATCCTGCTGATTTGATGACTGATTGTCAATATGAGGAGAAAACTGACAGAGGATGTCTGTACAAGGGGTGTTTACATTAGGTACTGATGTGGTAGCCACTGGTGGTTCATACAACTGCAGCAATCAGTACCTAAGAACTGTGACAGTGATACTGCTTGTCATGGTGACATAAATAATCTCTAAACATTGGAATATGGTATGCTCATTCAGAAGTTCCTTAATGATGCTGTACCTTTCTTTTTAAATGACTCTACATTATACATGAATCATTAGTCCCATGCACTTGGAATAAAGCATGCAAACCCTACAGTTTATGGAGTTTCAATATTTCCTTTGTATGGATCAAAATTGTGGTCAATTTCTGAATGTACTGGGTCAAAAGTTCTTACTTTCCGAGGATTTGAACTATTTCTATTTGTCATACACCCTTGACCTGAAATGGAATATTGCCCTTAACACCTGCAGTTTAGGGAATTTTGAAGATGTTCTCTAAGCCTATTACAGTAAACAGCATTTCATACTTGTTAAGAAGTTGGGATTCTACCTAGTCAATAATTCAAATTTTGAAAGATTATGAACAATTTTATTTGTCACCTGACCTTAACAATATATTGAATTAACGCCTTTAAAATTTACAGATTATGAAATTTGGACACATTCTCTGGGCTGATGATACCAAATAGCATTTCAAACTTGTGGTTAACTTCTCAATGTACTTGCTCAACACTTCTACTTTTTACACATTTTTAACTTTTTTATTTGTCACATCACTGTCACCAAAAATGGAATGATGCCTTTAAAATCTACAGTTTAAGGAATTTGGACATCTTCTCTGGGCTGATGATACCAAATTGCATTTCAAACTTGTCATTAACTTCCCACTGTACTTGCTCAACACTTCTATTTCTTCCAGATTTTTAACTTTTTTATTCGTTACATGACTGTCACCAAAACTGGAATAACGTCTCTAAAATCTACAGTTGAGGGAATTTGGACATGTTCTCTGGGCTGATGATACCAAATTGCATTTCAAACTTGTCATTAACTTCCCACTGTACTTGCTCAACACTTCTATATTTTACAGATTTTTAACTTTTTTATTCGTCACATGACTGTCACCTAAAATGGAATAACACCTTTAAAATCTACAGTTTAGGGAATTTAGACATGTTCTCTGGGCTGATGATACCAAATTGCATTTCAAACTTGTCATTAACTTCCCACTGTACTTGCTCAACACTTCTATTTTTTACAGATTTTTAACTTTTTTATTCGTTACATGACTGTCACCAAAACTGGAATAACGCCTTTAAAATCTACAGTTTAGGGAATTTAGACATGTTCTCTGGGCTGATGATACCAAATTGCATTTCAAACTTGTCATTAACTTCCCACTGTACTTGCTCAACACTTCTATTTTTTACAAATTTTTTACTTTTTTATTCGTTACATGACTGTCACCAAAACTGGAATAATGCCTTTAAAATCTACAGTTTAGGGAATTTGGACATGTTCTCTGGGCTGATGATACCAGATTGCATTTCAAACTTGTCATTAACTTCCCACTGTACTTGCTCAACACTTCTATTTTTTACAGATTTTTAACTTTTTTATTCGTTACATGACTGTCACCAAAAGTGGAATAACGCCTTTAAAATCTACAGTTTAGGGAATTTGGACATGTTCTCTGGGCTGATGATACCAAATTGCATTTCAAAGTTGTCATTAACTTCCCACTGTACTTGCTCAACACTTCTATTTTTCACAGATTTTAAACTTTTTTATTCGTCACATGACTGTCACCAAAAATGGAATGACGCCTTTAAAATCTACAGTTTAAGGAATTTGGACATCTTCTCTGGGCTGATGATACCAAATTGCATTTCAAACTTGTCATTAACTTCCCACTGTACTTGCTCAACACTTCTATTTTTAACAAATTTTTAACTTTTTTATTCGTTACATGACTGTCACCAAAAATGGAATAATGCCTTTAAAATCTACAGTTTAAGGAATTTGGACATGTTCTCTGGGCTGATGATACCAAATTGCATTTCAAACTTGTCATTAACTTCGGACTGTACTTGCTCAACACTTCTATTTTTTTACAGATTTTTAACGTTTTTATTCGTTACATGACTGTCACCAAAAATGGAATGACGCCTTTAAAATCTACAGTTTAGGGAATTTAGACATGTTCTCTGGGCTGATGATACCAAATTGCATTTCAAACTTGTCATTAACTTCCCACTGTACTTGCTCAACACTTCTATTTTTTACACATTTTTTACTTTTTTATTCTTCACATGACTGTCACCAAAACTGGAATAATGCCTTTAATATCTACAGTTTAGGGAATTTAGACATGTTTTCTGGGCTGATGATACCAAATTGCATTTCAAACTTGTCATTAACTTCCCTCTGTACTTGCTCAACACTTCTATTTTTTACAAATTTTTTACTTTTTTATTCGTTACATGACTGTCACCAAAACTGGAATAATGCCTTTAAAATCTACAGTTTAGGGAATTTAGACATGTTCTCTGGGCTGATGATACCAAATTGCATTTCAAACTTGTCATTAACTTCCCACTGTACTTGCTCAACACTTCTATTTTTTACAGATTTTTAACTTTTTTATTTGTTACATGACTGTCACCAAAAGTGGAATAACGCCTTTAAAATCTACAGTTTAGGGAATTTGGACATGTTCTCTGGGCTGATGATACCAAATTGCATTTCAAACTTGTCATTAACTTCCCACTGTACTTGCTCAACACTTCTATTTCTTACAGATTTTTAACTTTTTTATTCGTTACATGACTGTCACCAAAACTGGAATAACGTCTCTAAAATCTACAGTTTAGGGAATTTGGACATGTTCTCTGGGCTGATGATACCAAATTGCATTTCAAACTTGTCATTAACTTCCCACTGTACTTGCTCAACACTTCTATATTTTACAGATTTTTAACTTTTTTATTCGTCACATGACTGTCACCAAAAATGGAATAACACCTTTAAAATCTACAGTTTAGGGAATTTAGACATGTTCTCTGGGCTGATGATACCAAATTGCATTTCAAACTTGTCATTAACTTCGGACTGTACTTGCTCAACACTTCTATTTTTTACAGATTTTTAACTTTTTTATTTGTCACATAACTGTCACCAAAAATGGAATAATGCCTTTAAAATCTACAGTTTAAGGAATTTAGACATGTTCTCTGGGCTGATGATACCAAATTGCATTTCAAACTTGTCATTAACTTCCCAGTGTACTTGCTCAACACTTCTATTTTTTACACATTTTTAACTTTTTTATTCGTCACATGAATGTCACGAAAAATGGAATAATGCCTTTAAAATCTACAGTTTAGGGAATTTAGACATGTTCTCTGGGCTGATGATACCAATTTGCATTTCAAACTTGTCATTAACTTCCCTCTGTACTTGCTCAACACTTCTATTTTTTACAAATTTTTTACTTTTTAATTCGTTACATGACTGTCACCAAAACTGGAATAATGCCTTTAAAATCTACAGTTTAGGGAATTTATACATGTTCTCTGGGCTGATGATACCAAATTGCATTTCAAACTTGTCATTAACTTCGGACTGTACTTGCTCAACACTTCTATTTTTTACAGATTTTTAACTTTTTTATTCGTCACATGAGTGTCACCAAAAATGGAATGACGCCTTTAAAATCTACAGTTTAGGGAATTTGGACATGTTCTCTGGGCTGATGATACCAAATTGCATTTCAAACTTGTCATTAACTTCCCACTGTACTTGCTCAACACTTCTATTTTTCACAAATTTTTTACTTTTTTATTCTTCACATGACTGTCACCAAAACTGGAATAACGCCTTTAAAATCTACAGTTTAGGGAATTTAGACATGTTCTCTGGGCTGATGATACCAAATTGCATTTCAAACTTGTCATTAACTTCCCACTGTACTTGCTCAACACTTCTATTTTTTACAGATTTTAAACTTTTTTATTCGTTACATGACTGTCACCAAAAGTGGAATAACGCCTTTAAAATCTACAGTTTAGGGAATTTGGACATGTTCTCTGGGCTGATGATACCAAATTGCATTTCAAACTTGTCATTAACTTCGGACTGTACTTGCTCAACACTTCTATTTCTTACAGATTTTTAACTTTTTTATTCGTTACATGACTGTCACCAAAACTGGAATAACGTCTCTAAAATCTACAGTTTAGGGAATTTGGACATGTTCTCTGGGCTGATGATACCAAATTGCATTTCAAACTTGTCATTAACTTCCCACTGTACTTGCTCAACACTTCTATATTTTACAGATTTTTAACTTTTTTATTCGTCACATGACTGTCACCTAAAATGGAATAACACCTTTAAAATCTACAGTTTAGGGAATTTAGACATGTTCTCTGGGCTGATGATACCAAATTGCATTTCAAACTTGTCATTAACTTCCCTCTGTACTTGCTCAACACTTCTATTTTTCACAGATTTTTAACTTTTTTATTCTTCACATGAGTGTCACCAAAAATGAAATGACGCCTTTAACATCTACAGTTTAAGGAATTTGGACATGTTCTCTGGGCTGATGATACCAAATTGCATTTCAAACTTGTCATTACCTTCCCACTGTACTTGCTCAACACTTCTATTTTTCACAGATTTTTAACTTTTTTATTCTTCACATGAGTGTCACCAAAAATGGAATAATGCCTTTAAAATCTACAGTTTAGGGAATTTGGACATGTTCTCTGGGCTGATGATACCAAATTGCATTTCAAACTTGTCATTAACTTCCCACTGTACTTGCTCAACACTTCTATTTTTTACAGATTTTAAACTTTTTTATTCGTTACATGACTGTCACCAAAAGTGGAATAACGCCTTTAAAATCTACAGTTTAGGGAATTTGGACATGTTCTCTGGGCTGATGATACCAAATTGCATTTCAAACTTGTCATTAACTTCGGACTGTACTTGCTCAACACTTCTATTTCTTACAGATTTTTAACTTTTTTATTCGTTACATGACTGTCACCAAAACTGGAATAACGTCTCTAAAATCTACAGTTTAGGGAATTTGGACATGTTCTCTGGGCTGATGATACCAAATTGCATTTCAAACTTGTCATTAACTTCCCACTGTACTTGCTCAACACTTCTATATTTTACAGATTTTTAACTTTTTTATTCGTCACATGACTGTCACCTAAAATGGAATAACACCTTTAAAATCTACAGTTTAGGGAATTTAGACATGTTCTCTGGGCTGATGATACCAAATTGCATTTCAAACTTGTCATTAACTTCCCTCTGTACTTGCTCAACACTTCTATTTTTCACAGATTTTTAACTTTTTTATTCTTCACATGAGTGTCACCAAAAATGAAATGACGCCTTTAACATCTACAGTTTAAGGAATTTGGACATGTTCTCTGGGCTGATGATACCAAATTGCATTTCAAACTTGTCATTACCTTCCCACTGTACTTGCTCAACACTTCTATTTTTCACAGATTTTTAACTTTTTTATTCTTCACATGAGTGTCACCAAAAATGGAATAATGCCTTTAAAATCTACAGTTTAGGGAATTTGGACATGTTCTCTGGGCTGATGATACCAAATTGCATTTCAAACTTGTCATTAACTTCGGACTGTACTTGCTCAACACTTCTATTTTTTACAGATTTTTACCTTTTTTATTCGTCACATGACTGTCACCAAAAATGGAATGACGCCTTTAAAATCTACAGTTTAGGGAATTTAGACATGTTCTCTGGGCTGATGATACCAAATTGCATTTCAAACTTGTCATTAACTTCCCACTGTACTTGCTCAACACTTCTATTTTTTACAAATTTTTAACTTTTTTATTCTTCACATGACTGTCACCAAAACTGGAATAACGCCTTTAAAATCTACAGTTTAGGGAATTTAGACATGTTCTCTGGGCTGATGATACCAAATTGCATTTCAAACTTGTCATTAACTTCCCACTGTACTTGCTCAACACTTCTATTTTTTACAGATTTTTAACTTTTTTATTCGTTACATGACTGTCACCAAAAGTGGAATAACGCCTTTAAAATCTACAGTTTAGGGAATTTGGACATGTTCTCTGGGCTGATGATACCAAATTGCATTTCAAACTTGTCATTAACTTCCCACTGTACTTGCTCAACACTTCTATTTCTTACAGATTTTTAACTTTTTTATTCGTTACATGACTGTCACCAAAAATGGAATAACGTCTCTAAAATCTACAGTTTAGGAAATTTGGACATGTTCTCTGGGCTGATGATACCAAATTGCATTTCAAACTTGTCATTAACTTCCCACTGTACTTGCTCAACACTTCTATATTTTACAGATTTTTAACTTTTTTATTCGTCACATGACTGTCACCTAAAATGGAATAACACCTTTAAAATCTACAGTTTAGGAAATTTGGACATGTTCTCTGGGCTGATGATACCAAATTGCATTTCAAACTTGTCATTAACTTCGGACTGTACTTGCTCAACACTTCTATTTTTTACAGATTTTTAACTTTTTTATTTGTCACATAACTGTCACCAAAAATGGAATAATGCCTTTAAAATCTACAGTTTAAGGAATTTGGACATGTTCTCTGGGCTGATGATACCAAATTGCATTTCAAACTTGTCATTAACTTCCCAGTGTACTTGCTCAACACTTCTATTTTTTACACATTTTTAACTTTTTTATTCGTCACATGAATGTCACGAAAAATGGAATAATGCCTTTAAAATCTACAGTTTAGGGAATTTAGACATGTTCTCTGGGCTGATGATACCAATTTGCATTTCAAACTTGTCATTAACTTCCCTCTGTACTTGCTCAACACTTCTATTTTTTACAGATTTTTAACTTTTTTATTCGTTACATGACTGTCACCAAAAGTGGAATAACTCCTTTAAAATCTACAGTTTAGGGAATTTAGACATGTTCTCTGGGCTGATGATACCAAATTGCATTTCAAACTTGTCATTAACTTCCCTCTGTACTTGCTCAACACTTCTATTTTTCACAGATTTTTAACTTTTTTATTCGTCACATAACTGTCACCAAAAATGGAATGATGTCTTTAAAATCTACAGTTTAAGGAATTTAGACATGTTCTCTGGGCTGATGATACCAAATTGCATTTCAAATTTGTCATTAACTTCCCACTGTACTTGCTCAACACTTCTATTTTTTACAGACTTTTAACTTTTTTATTCGTCACATGACTGTCACCAAAAATGGAATGATGCCTTTAAAATCTACAGTTTAAGGAATTTGGACATGTTCTCTGGGCTGATGATACCAAATTGCATTTCAAACTTGTCATTAACTTCCCAGTGTACTTGCTCAACACTTCTATTTTTTACAGATTTTAAACTTTTTTATTCGTCACATGACTGTCACGAAAAATGGAATAATGCCTTTAAAATCTACAGTTTAGGGAATTTGAAGATGTTCTCTGGGCTGATGATACCAAATTGCATTTCAAACTTTTGGTCAACTTCTCAGTGTTCTTGCTGAATACTTCTATTTTTTAGAGACTTTAAACTATTTTATTTATCACATGACCTCGACCACAAATGGAATAGGTTTTTAACTACATGCAATTTATGTCCCACACTGTTCCTGCCGAATAATACGCTAGGTTACTAAGACTGATCACATGGTCACCACTTTGTATAGGAATTTATTCATGGGGATCTACTTTTACCTATAAATCCAGCACAGCTGCATGACAATGGCAAGTGGGTGCATCTAAATGCTAAATCTAGAAATTCAACAGTGCCGCTGCATTCAGTTCATAATGCTTCACTTGAGATCAAGAGTAGACATCAACTGAATTCCAAGCTGTCTTCAAATTGTTGATCTGGACTAGGGGATCAACCCAACATGAGCAACCTGTGAACATATGAAGTTAGTCATTAATAAAAACATTTGGTTTTAATGTCATGATAACCTGAAGGGAGCAAAAATATAATGGAATTAAACATCAAACATAAAAATGTTTTATTGGACAATTACGGCTAAAATCTGAGCTGAGCTGAGCTGAGCATATACTGCCTCACCAGTGGAAACTTGCAAGTCAAATACATCTTTTCTGTGTATCTGTCTCAGCAATAATTACATCAACAATAATTTCCTTTATAACAGGCATCAGGAAGATGCTTCTGCATCCGTGACTAAAACTATACATATGACCATAAAAAATCACATTTGATATCTCATATCAGATCACCCATATTTTGTTTGATATTTGTCAACTACCTTTTCCTGAGATAGGGAATGTTGGGTTTGACTTATTGTTCCCATATCAAGGCATAACTGATTGTGATTACACTGCCATTTAGGAAGTGATCAAATGTAATGTATGTCATATTTGGGATTACACTTTCTTAGTAAAGTACAAATTCTGGTACTTTTTTGGTTGAGTCCCACCTGGGACTTGAACCTGCACCCTAATTGCCAGCACACAAAGTCAGTTGTCTAGACGGATCAGCCACTGCGACTTCCTTACTTTTCTTTCTTGAAGGTTGTGCCTGAAATGTATCAATATCAATCATTAGGCTCAATTGTACTTCACATGTTTTTGTTTATTTTTTGTTGTTGTTATCAAATGCCACACTCAACAATATCTAAACTATATGGAGAGGTATAGTAATAAATAATGTCATGTTTACCATTCTTTTTTTTATCTCACATTATGTGATTGATGTTAATAATGTTATAAAATTTACTGAAAATGAACAAGAGTAGACAAACATATTCAGTGCAAAAGCCACAGATACTAATCCACATTTATTGACATGTTCATGTACCACATCTGGCTTAGCTATGGATGTGAAAATATACATTTTAGGTACAAGGACATACTATTCAAAAACTGTCCATAATGGACTCTTCCTTAATTGTATATTGTTCATTATATACTACAACAAAAAAAAAGAATGAGGAAACATCACAAAATTTGATAGTCATATATATAAACTGAATCATGGTGAAGTCATTTATACTCTTAGATAAATGTAAGTTTTTGTGTGCTTAATGGGCACTTTAAATAAAATTCAATATTTTTTGAGTTTGAGTGAAAAGAAACATTGTCAAAAACAGCATAAAACAAGGGTGTTGAAACACACCAGCACCAAATTTGATTCAAACTCCCGAACACAACAGTCTAGTGCATGAAGAAGACAGACTTCCTTACAATGCACAGGTAATGGCAACAGGGCACTGGCAGTATATTTAGTGATAACATTTTTCTATGTCAACCTATATAATGTGTTGACTAGAGAAGAATGACTATCAATCATATGTCCATGATAGTACTGGTTCAGAAATGTGTTATAAGTTAAACATGATTTGTACATTCCAAACCTTAGTACAAAAATACATGAGCATGATGATTACTGTTGACTTCTGCACTCAAAATAATTTTAGCAAGCCTTAACTTACATGCTGCTGCACTACTTACAGTGTTGGACACTGACCAAAATGTGTCTATGATCCAATGCACCAGCCTACAGAAAAAGTCTGTTTGTCCTGCTGGATTGCTGGATTCAAATATCATTGCTTCCAAAAAGGAGGACTATAAAAATACTTTACATCTAACCTGTACACTTGTTGTTCTTCCAAATTATTGATGTTTTATATCTTGGAAAAGTGGTAATCAGCATCATGTCACAACCACAATGAAACAAGGGTCATCAGAATCTGACATATTCCCCCGGCCCCCAAATATTTAAAAGAATAGTTACAGGGGGTATGGTAGGTGAGCTGGCTAAGGTGCCAGGCTAGTGACACAGCGAGGTTGAGGTGTCAGGATCGAGCCCAACTGTGATCGGGTGTAAAAACCTTGAAGCTTTGTGTGCAGACTATTTCAGTGTTGCAGACCTCCAATGTACAGTGCACAACCCACAAATCCGTTGGCATATGACCAGATAGTGGCCACATGGATACTGGCAAACTCCAGTACAGCAACATGCAGTGAACTTGGACGAAGTACTGTGACTATGTGTCCCAGTCCACCCAGCTGTGAATGGGTACCTCATAAGGATGGAAGAGTCACAATAAAACGTGGTGCACCTAGTGGCAGCATGAGTTGCATAATCCCCAGGGAGTTGAGATTGATAATACAATGTGCTGTTCAGATTGACATCCAGTGATCGAGGGAAACAATACCAGTGCCTTGAGCATGTACTAATGCGTGGATGTGTGCTATATAAATATCCTCTTTCATGTCATATCATGTCATGTCATGTCATGTCATATCTCACTTAAGGTTAAAGGCCAGCTTGACTAATTCCAAATTATTTCCATAGAAATCATGAAAAATATAAATGCCATATATCTGTAATCAGCAAAGTCACCATTTCAAGATCTGTATCATATATCTGCCAAGATCTGTTGAAAGATATGAAATGGTTTTCGAGTTGTGCTCCGGGAACAAAGCCAATCCCTCTATTTTGAGACCAAGTCCAAGGAAACCAAGAAAAGAAGATGTCACAAAAACCTGTAAATACCAAAAGGCACCACTTTGGGGTCTGCCACACATATCTACCAAGTTTTACTGACAGATATTTAGAAGTTTTTTGAAACACACCTATAACTTTTGAGAAACTTTTTGTCCTAAACGTTTCCACGGAAACCGAGAAAATAATAAATCACAAGAGTCATCAGAAGATGACATATCCCCCCGGCCCCCACATATTTGAAAGGACAAATCATCTGACACTTATTTAATGTCTTTTTAGACCAAGTTTGAATTGTTTCTATGGAAATCAAGAAAAATATAAACGCCATATATCTGTAAACAGATAGGCACCACTTCAAGATCCTCCATTTTGAGACGAAGTCCGAATTGTTTCCCTGGGAATCAAGAAAATGATAAATCACACAAACCTGTTAACAGCAAAAGGCACCACTTTACATTCTGACTGTTATATCTGCCAAGTTTTGCAGAAAAATACTCAACGGTTTTTGAGTTCTGCTCCAGAAACGAACCCACTGCACCATCTGACTGAGACCAAAACGTTTCATAGAAAAACAAAAAAAATTACAAAAAACTGTCACTAGCAAAAGGCACAGCCATAGGTTGAGATTACTGTATCTATCAATTTTGGTCTAAAATTATGAAACGGTTTTTGAGTTATGCTCCGGAAACGAACTCCACCCTTCCCTTTTGAGACAAAGTCTGAATTGTTTCCAGGAAAAAAAATGACAAAAATCTGTAAATAGCTAACGACACCACCTCAATGTCTGTTTGGTATATCTACCACTTTTACTGAATAATAGTGAACAGATTTTGAGTTACGCTCTGGGAAGAAAATCATTATGGACAACCAGACGGACAGACAGAGAAGATGTCGACTATAAAAAGGAACTGAATGATACTTCAATACTTTCTCCTGTCTAACATATCCATAAAGAGGAGATTTTTAGCAGTGAAATAGCTGTTATTATAACCCTCAGGTAACACTATTTCAAAAATGCTTTGCAAAATGTATTTCTGCATTAATGAAGAATCTTTTATAATCATACATTACCATGGGATTTCACTCATTTGTCACAAAAGAAGGGGGTCATGTGATAGTTCCAAGCAAAGGCATATTTCGAATATCGAATAATGTTTAAACCTAAAAACTAGTAACTACACAACTTCCTGTTCATTAATGGTCAGTTGTTTGCCTTCCTATACTGACACAGCAGAGTCTACTACATTAAAGGAATATGATTTTGATACTCATGACCTCTTGTGCTTGAGATTTAAAATTGCTTCAACAACCCCACATTTCATATATTAGTCAGTTTTTAAAAAAATGATGAAAATTTAATCCTGATAACTTGAGAAGTTTATTGGTTACTCTACTCAAAGAGAAAAAAAACCCCTCAGAAATACAAATCTAATGAATAAGGGTAAGTGAGTCATTAAATTTGATAACGAGACACAGCCTGGACCAGAAGACTTACTAAACATGGTATGTACCTACATGTCCAGTTGTGACAGCATCTACAAGGTGGTAGTGGATATCAGGGCAAAATGAGGGTGCTTGATTACATACTGCCAACATTATACCAACTTGAATGTGAAGGCTTCTGATTATGCTGATTGTGCAAAAATACACCTCCCCAGTCACAAGAAGCTAGTCTTTCTACAAGTTGAAAATGGTGTCAATATCGTGCTAAATGTCAAATAAGAAATTAACAGCCATGAGACTAAAAAATTGTAAGCCATTAATGAAAAACGTGCTTTTTTAAAAAGAAAACCATGTCTATTCATATGCAAAAAGGGTCAAACAGAATGAATGAATCATATGCAACATTGTTTACTTCAATTAAAAGGGTTTGTGACATGTTGTGCCAACAACAGTGAACACATTTCATACTCACAATACTCACATCTTGTGACTTTACACTGAGAGGATTACTTGCCTTTACAGGTTGCTTAAAACTGAAGTGTTTTCCCACTAACTTCCACAGCAATTTTTCATTGAAAAATAACCTCTTTTAACAGGCTGTTAACATGTTGCTGAAAAGTTATCACCATATTTTAGCAGTATTTGCAAAAATGTTCCACGCAATCAGAATTAGTTATGGTACTTACTGAGCTATTCACCAATATGGCCTGTCAGTTCACTGCTGCTGATCATGTTTTTATATAAGATGGCAGAAGAGAATCATGGCAGTACAAATAGGCGTTTCCTCACAATTTACTCTATCGCCATTTCAGAATTCCTTGTCTCATTTGTGAATTAATGTATGTTTGTATCATGATACAGTAACCTCTGATATTTGATCATGTGACTAGTTGATTGATTTTTGCAATAGACTGATAGGGAATTGACAGCCATATCAGCATGGAATGACCATCTCAATTTTGCTTTGTCCACTGTCAACAATGGTCACCGAAAGTTTCAATCTGAAACACACTGATCAACCTTGAACTTGGGGTCAAATCATGGATGGGTGGAGTCTATACAATGTGCAGATTGTGGACCAAAAGAAATGTCAGTAAAGTTCAGCGTCTTTCATCTGATCTTTTATGAAAGCTATCACAAGTCACCTTGAAGAAATTGAGCCCAGACAGAACAGCCCATTTACACAAAACACTGTATTCTCCTATTCCACTATATGCCGGGGGGATTTTTCTCTGATGATACATCTGTATATCCGAAATGGGATCCCAAACTTTCGACTCTAGAAAACCGTTAGCAAAACCCACTCAAACCCATCAATTTGTCAAGCAAATGACGTTTTTTTTAGACTAAGTTTGAATTGTTTCCATGGAAATCATGAAAATTATAAATGCCATAGATCTGTAACAAGCAAAGTAACAATTTCAAGACCTGTCTGATATATCTGCCAAGATCTGTTGAAAGATATGAAATGGTTTTCGAGTTGTGCTCTGGGAACAAAGCCCACCCATCCATTTTGAGACCAAGAAAATAACACATGGAAACCAAGAAAATAATACATCATAAAAACCTTTAAAAACCAAAAAGCACCACCTTGGGGTCTGCCACACATATCTAGAAAGTTTTGCTAACAGATATTAAGAAGTTTAAGAGTTCTGCTCTGGAAATGAAACAAACCTTTCACTTTTCAGGCAAGGTCCAAAACGTTTCCATGATCACAAGATCCTATACATAGCAAAAGGCACTACTATAGGTTCTGATTGATATATCTACCAAGTTTTGCAGAAAAACATTGAACGGTTTTTCAGTTCTGCTCCGGAAACGAATCCCATCCGTCCATTTTGAGACTAAGTCAGAAAAGTTTCCATGGAAACCAAGAAAATAATACATCACAAGATCTTATACATAGCAAAAGGCACCACTTTAGGTTCTGACTGATATATCTACCAAGTTTTGAAGAAAAATACTGCATGGTTTTTGAGTTTTGCTCCAGAAATGAAGCCCATCCCATAATAAGACTAACACCAAAATGTTCCACGGAAAAACAACAAAAAAATATAAAAGCCAAAAATCTGTAAATAGCAAAAGGCACAACCATAGGCTGAGATTACCATATCTATCAAGTCTGGTCTCAAAATATTGCATAGGTTTCTGAGTTATGCTCCGGAAGCAAAATGATTGCGGATGGACGGACAGACGAGGCCGGGGGGATAAATACCTTTAAACCACAGTTCTAACAATACTTTCAATGGCACGACTGCCAAATGTGCAACGTGAATGTGCCGTTGGCATGTGAAAAGCGGGAAGATCACTTATTGCAAGAGCAATGGGATGCAGATGTCGTACTGTGTATGACTTGTGAGGTCATCTGCAAAAAAACTGGCACCACTTCTGATTGCAAAAGGTCGGGTTGTCCATGTGCGATGACACAAGCAGAAGACAGTCAAATCATCCTATGTCACCTACGTGACAGATTTCTGCTGGCTACACGAACCAGGGCTGAGATGTTAAGAGGTCGACTGTCCTCACAGACCATTTGAAATCATTTGCGGGCAGCCTGTCTCCATTCTCAACATCCATATTGTGACTTGACATTCTGTATACCCATGTTTTGGAAAGGAGGTGTAGCCTAATGGAACTGATTGTGGCACTGTCAGTGTATCGAGTACATCACTCAGTTCTCAGCAAAATAATAACAATTTAACCATCTTACCATCTCTTGTTCTTTTATAGTGCCCTAAAGAAAGAATATTTCTCTTTTGACTCAGCATGCTTAAAAACTTCTCTCCACACATTCTGCAGAAGTCATCAGACTAGAAAAGAAGCAACTAAATATTAGAAATTAGTTTTAATTACTGCATGGATACAAAATTTCAAGAACACAAAATTCTTACACAAAATCATCAAATCACAGATGTCAGATGATTCAGTCAGTACTGAAGGCCGTACACAATGCAGTTCAAGAATAGGCCCAGCAAAAAGAAGATGCGTTTCATTTCCTACCTGTCCCAGAGTTGCTTAGGGCTGGATGAAGCTCTCCTGGGGCTGCCGGCTGCAGGTCCAAGGTACACTCTGACTGTCTGCCTGACATGCCAGGGAAGTGGCCAAAGTGGGCTGGGATGAGAGTGAAAATGAATGAAATGTTAAGTCAAGAGGGCATTGTACATGGTAAAAGGGATGCAGTGGGGTCTCTGCACAAGACAAAGCAACCAAAAGGGTACAGAGAGGGTCCTAAAGTGCCGAGAGTGCGGAAAGTGGTGACTGAAATGGGAGAGAGAGTGAATGAAATATTTGGTCCACAGAAGGCTGTACAGGCTCCAAGTGATCAGAGGAATGGTCTGCACCAGCCACAATCAACCATGAGGGGCCAGGTAGGGGGCAAGACTTCAACCGGGGCTTTAGACCTTAAGACAGGGTCTTAAGTTCCGACCGGTCCTTTTCTGAAAAGGTAGGAGAAAATGAAGATGCTTTTCATGTCCTACCAGTCTCTTGGGGTGTGTGGGGCTGGATAAAGCTCCCCTGAGCAGCTGTCACAACCTATCATCTGCCCACTGACTGTTCGCCATGAAGCGCCGAGAGTGCGGAAAGTGGTGACTGAAAAGAGAGAGAGAGTGAATGAAATATTTGGTCTACAGAAGGCTGTATAGGCTCCAAGTGATCAGGGATTACCGAGATTGTCAAGAAGGGATTAAAATAATTCCATAAATACTATGAAATTGTTGATATTTAAGTGATTTCCAGTTATGAAAGAAATATAATTGACATTTAAGAGTCAATAAGTGTACTGTCTTTAACAACAACCTTTACACAATGGTACTCTAGAGAGAACAGGCCTGCTGCAGACATATTAGCTGGTGAAGGTTTTGGCATAGTGGTTATTTTTTTATGCTTTGTATTTACATTGGCTTCATACCAGAAACTATTAAATTTACACTTTAAAAGAATTTATCTGTCTACTTCAGATACAAGACCAAAAATGCAGAAAAATGAGTTGTCATTCTAGGAAAAAATGGGGACATATATATTTATTTTTATTTTTCAAAATGTGAACTAGCACATAGCGTGACTAGCATTGCTTCGGCCTGGGTAACCTGTCTTTCATTAGCGCACTATCAGAGTTGTCCCACTTTTGACATGCGCGGAAATAGTCTAATTAGGTGTGGCAATATGCATCGCATAAGTATTACGTCGGCTGACAATATATTTTACTGTGTATGGAAGGATTGCAATGAAAAGTTAGGACTGGGCTGAGACATGGCATAGTCTAATGTCAGCCAGTGGATGTTCTCGAGACGGCTTTCGAAATCGCTTCAGCTCCGCCAATGGTACCTGTAGGAAACTGCGTCTAAAAAATTCAAAAGCACATTATATTGAATAAACGGCACATATACTAAATACTTACACATACCTCGTATGCATCTTGTGGTGGAGAAATTGCATAACGCAAAGAGGCCTGTCATAGAGCCATGTATTCTATCCTTAGTTCAACGGAATCCATTGTGGCCCATAAGTGACGTAGCACATAAGCTCCGCCCACTAATGATTATTCATGTTCAATCGGGACTTAAGACCTGTCGGGGTTTAAGGGCCGCACAAACGTCCGTCCACGGTTCATAAGAAGAAACAAGCCATGTGATCTGGAATACACGGTGGTGAACATGAGATATCCTACTGCCCCAGTATCACTTGCTCCTTGACCAAACAAAAACGGATTTGTCCAAGCATATAAACCTCATTCAAAAATGTGCTTACATATATCTAAGACATGAAAGACGGTTTCATTGGAGGAATAATCTTGCCCAATCTCAATCAAATCTGCAGTCCGCCTCTTCAGCGGTAAGAAGGACCCTGGGCCAAGGTTGATGTGTTTCAGAGGTTGTTTAAAGGGCTCAAGAGGAAACTTGTAATCTACGAGGCTGATGTTTTTGCAAACGCCTAAATCTACAAAGCAACGAAAACAGATTACAAAATCGTGTTTTCACCATGGTCGCGACGAAAAAAAATACTCAATTGTCTTGGAAATTGGACAGCTAATGTTGTTTACCCCGAAATAGGTATGCCATAGTCAAAGCAGATTGGTCTAGTTCTTTTTGTTACTTTTGGTAAAAAGAAAGGTCACCATTACAGTTTTTCAAATGTAACTCCGATAAATTACATCCACTCGGCTCTCGAGGTAAATCTTTCTAATTTAATGGTATTGTGACATTACCTGTGATGCTTTCTTGGCTACATACACGTGACACTCCGTGTCTGGATAGCACATGCTCGTCCCCACTCTCTAGCGAGTCTGTCTGGTACAGTTCTGTAGCTGTTGCCGCCTAGTGAACTAAGTCTCCAGTGAAAGTCTTGGCTACATACACGTGACACTCCGTGTCTGGATAGCACATGCTCGTCTCCACTCTCTAGCGGGTCTGTCTGGTACAGTTCTGTAGCTGTTGCCGCCTAGTGAACTAAGTCTCCAGTGAAAGTCTTGGCTACATACATGTGACACTCCGTGTCTGGATAGCACATGCTCGTCTCCACTCTCTAGCGAGTCTGTCTGGTACAGTTCTGTAGCTGTTGCCGCCTAGTGAACTAAGTCTCCAGTGAAAGTCTTGGCTACATACACGTGACACTCCGTGTCTGGATAGCACATGCTCGTCTCCACTCTCTAGCGAGTCTGTCTGGTACAGTTCTGTAGCTGTTGCCGCCTAGTGAACTAAGTCTCCAGTGAAAGTCTTGGCTACATACACGTGACACTCCGTGTCTGGATAGCACATGCTCGTCTCCACTCTCTAGCGGGTCTGTCTGGTACAGTTCTGTAGCTGTTGCCGCCTAGTGAACTAAGTCTCCAGTGAAAGTCTTGGCTACATACACGTGACACTCCGTGTCTGGATAGCACATGCTCGTCTCCACTCTCTAGCGAGTCTGTCTGGTACAGTTCTGTAGCTGTTGCCGCCTAGTGAACTAAGTCTCCAGTGAAAGTCTTGGCTACATACACGTGACACTCCGTGTCTGGATAGCACATGCTCGTCTCCACTCTCTAGCGGGTCTGTCTGGTACAGTTCTGTAGCTGTTGCCGCCTAGTGAACTAAGTCTCCAGTGAAAGTCTTGGCTACATACACGTGACACTCCGTGTCTGGATAGCACATGCTCGTCTCCACTCTCTAGCGAGTCTCTCTGGTACAGTTCTGTAGCTGTTGCCGCCTAGTGAACTAAGTCTCCAGTGAAAGTCTTGGCTACATACACGTGACACTCCGTGTCTGGATAGCACATGCTCGTCTCCACTCTCTAGCGGGTCTGTCTGGTACAGTTCTGTAGCTGTTGCCGCCTAGTGAACTAAGTCTCCAGTGAAAGTCTTGGCTACATACACGTGACACTCCGTGTCTGGATAGCACATGCTCGTCTCCACTCTCTAGCGAGTCTGTCTGGTACAGTTCTGTAGCTGTTGCCGCCTAGTGAACTAAGTCTCCAGTGAAAGTCTTGGCTACATACACGTGACACTCCGTGTCTGGATAGCACATGCTCGTCTCCACTCTCTAGCGAGTCTGTCTGGTACAGTTCTGTAGCTGTTGCCGCCTAGTGAACTAAGTCTCCAGTGAAAGTCTTGGCTACATACACGTGACACTCCGTGTCTGGATAGCACATGCTCGTCTCCACTCTCTAGCGGGTCTGTCTGGTACAGTTCTGTAGCTGTTGCCGCCTAGTGAACTAAGTCTCCAGTGAAAGTCTTGGCTACATACACGTGACACTCCGTGTCTGGATAGCACATGCTCGTCTCCACTCTCTAGCGGGTCTGTCTGGTACAGTTCTGTAGCTGTTGCCGCCTAGTGAACTAAGTCTCCAGTGAAAGTCTTGGCTACATACACGTGACACTCCGTGTCTGGATAGCACATGCTCGTCTCCACTCTCTAGCGGGTCTGTCTGGTACAGTTCTGTAGCTGTTGCCGCCTAGTGAACTAAGTCTCCAGTGAAAGTCTTGGCTACATACACGTGACACTCCGTGTCTGGATAGCACATGCTCGTCTCCACTCTCTAGCGAGTCTGTGTGGTACAGTTCTGTAGCTGTTGCCGCCTAGTGAACTAAGTCTCCAGTGAAAGTCTTGGCTACATACACGTGACACTCCGTGTCTGGATAGCACATGCTCGTCTCCACTCTCTAGCGAGGTCTGTCTGGTACAGTTCTGTAGCTGTTGCCGCCTAGTGAACTAAGTCTCCAGTGAAAGTCTTGGCTACATACACGTGACACTCCGGTCTGGATAGCACATGCTCGTCTCCACTCTCTAGCGGGTCTGTCTGGTACAGTTCTGTAGCTGTTGCCGCCTAGTGAACTAAGTCTCCAGTGAAAGTCTTGGCTACATACACGTGACACTCCGTGTCTGGATAGCACATGCTCGTCTCCACTCTCTAGCGAGTCTCTCTGGTACAGTTCTGTAGCTGTTCCCGCCTAGTGAACTAAGTCTCCAGTGAAAGTCTTGGCTACATACACGTGACACTCCGTGTCTGGATAGCACATGCTCGTCTCCACTCTCTAGCGAGTCTGTCTGGTACAGTTCTGTAGCTGTTGCCGCCTAGTGAACTAAGTCTCCAGTGAAAGTCTTGGCTACATACACGTGACACTCCGTGTCTGGATAGCACATGCTCGTCTCCACTCTCTAGCGGGTCTGTCTGGTACAGTTCTGTAGCTGTTGCCGCCTAGTGAACTAAGTCTCCAGTGAAAGTCTTGGCTACATACACGTGACACTCCGTGTCTGGATAGCACATGCTCGTCTCCACTCTCTAGCGAGTCTGTCTGGTACAGTTCTGTAGCTGTTGCCGCCTAGTGAACTAAGTCTCCAGTGAAAGTCTTGGCTACATACACGTGACACTCCGTGTCTGGATAGCACATGCTCGTCTCCACTCTCTAGCGGGGTCTGTCTGGTACAGTTCTGTAGCTGTTGCCGCCTAGTGAACTAAGTCTCCAGTGAAAGTCTTGGCTACATACACGTGACACTCCGTGTCTGGATAGCACATGCTCGTCTCCACTCTCTAGCGAGGTCTGCTCTGGTACAGTTCTGTAGCTGTTGCCGCCTAGTGAACTAAGTCTCCAGTGAAAGTCTTGGCTACATACACGTGACACTCCGTGTCGTGGATAGCACATGCTCGTCTCCACTCTCTAGCGGGTCTGTCTGGTACAGTTCTGTAGCTGTTGCCGCCTAGTGAACTAAGTCTCCAGTGAAAGTCTTGGCTACATACACGTGACACTCCGTGTCTGGATAGCACATGCTCGTCTCCACTCTCTAGCGAGTCTGTCTGGTACAGTTCTGTAGCTGTTGCCGCCTAGTGAACTAAGTCTCCAGTGAAAGTCTTGGCTACATACACGTGACACTCCGTGTCTGGATAGCACATGCTCGTCTCCACTCTCGAGCGGAGTCTGTCTGGTACAGTTCTGTAGCTGTTGCCGCCTAGTGAACTAAGTCTCCAGTGAAAGTCTTGGCTACATACACGTGACACTCCGTGTCTGGATAGCACATGCTCGTCTCCACTCTCTAGCGGGTCTGTCTGGTACAGTTCTGTAGCTGTTGCCGCCTAGTGAACTAAGTCTCCAGTGAAAGTCTTGGCTACATACACGTGACACTCCGTGTCTGGATAGCACATGCTCGTCTCCACTCTCTAGCGGGTCTGTCTGGTACAGTTCTGTAGCTGTTGCCGCCTAGTGAACTAAGTCTCCAGTGAAAGTCTTGGCTACATACACGTGACACTCCGTGTCTGGATAGCACATGCTCGTCTCCACTCTCTAGCGAGTCTGTCTGGTACAGTTCTGTAGCTGTTGCCGCCTAGTGAACTAAGTCTCCAGTGAAAGTCTTGGCTACATACACGTGACACTCCGTGTCTGGATAGCACATGCTCGTCTCCACTCTCTAGCGGGTCTGTCTGGTACAGTTCTGTAGCTGTTGCCGCCTAGTGAACTAAGTCTCCAGTGAAAGTCTTGGCTACATACACGTGACACTCCGTGTCTGGATAGCACATGCTCGTCTCCACTCTCTAGCGAGTCTGTCTGGTACAGTTC
Source organism: Haliotis asinina (assembly GCF_037392515.1). Lineage (NCBI taxonomy): Eukaryota > Metazoa > Mollusca > Gastropoda > Lepetellida > Haliotidae > Haliotis > Haliotis asinina. The sequence goes on along the minus strand of NC_090288.1, from coordinate 28,048,329 downwards.
TGTAGCTGTTGCCGCCTAGTGAACTAAGTCTCCAGTGAAAGTCTTGGCTACATACACGTGACACTCCGTGTCTGGATAATGCATGCTCGTCTCCACTCTCTAGCGGGTCTGTCTGCAGTTCTGTAGCTGTTGCCGCCTAGTGAACTAAGTCTCCAGTGAAAGTCTTGGCTACATACACGTGACACTCCGTGTCTGGATAGCACATGCTCGTCTCCACTCTCTAGCGGGTCTGTCTGGTACAGTTCTGTAGCTGTTGCCGCCTAGTGAACTAAGTCTCCAGTGAAAGTCTTGGCTACATACACGTGACACTCCGTGTCTGGATAGCACATGCTCGTCTCCACTCTCTAGCGAGTCTGTCTGGTACAGTTCTGTAGCTGTTGCCGCCTAGTGAACTAAGTCTCCAGTGAAAGTCTTGGCTACATACACGTGACACTCCGTGTCTGGATAGCACATGCTCGTCTCCACTCTCTAGCGAGTCTGTCTGGTACAGTTCTGTAGCTGTTGCCGCCTAGTGAACTAAGTCTCCAGTGAAAGTCTTGGCTACATACACGTGACACTCCGTGTCTGGATAGCACATGCTCGTCTCCACTCTCTAGCGGGTCTGTCTGGTACAGTTCTGTAGCTGTTGCCGCCTAGTGAACTAAGTCTCCAGTGAAAGTCTTGGCTACATACACGTGACACTCCGTGTCTGGATAGCACATGCTCGTCTCCACTCTCTAGCGGGTCTGTCTGGTACAGTTCTGTAGCTGTTGCCGCCTAGTGAACTAAGTCTCCAGTGAAAGTCTTGGCTACATACACGTGACACTCCGTGTCTGGATAGCACATGCTCGTCTCCACTCTCTAGCGGGTCTGTCTGGTACAGTTCTGTAGCTGTTGCCGCCTAGTGAACTAAGTCTCCAGTGAAAGTCTTGGCTACATACACGTGACACTCCGTGTCTGGATAGCACATGCTCGTCTCCACTCTCTAGCGAGTCTGTGTGGTACAGTTCTGTAGCTGTTGCCGCCTAGTGAACTAAGTCTCCAGTGAAAGTCTTGGCTACATACACGTGACACTCCGTGTCTGGATAGCACATGCTCGTCTCCACTCTCTAGCGAGTCTGTCTGGTACAGTTCTGTAGCTGTTGCCGCCTAGTGAACTAAGTCTCCAGTGAAAGTCTTGGCTACATACACGTGACACTCCGTGTCTGGATAGCACATGCTCGTCTCCACTCTCTAGCGAGTCTCTCTGGTACAGTTCTGTAGCTGTTGCCGCCTAGTGAACTAAGTCTCCAGTGAAAGTCTTGGCTACATACACGTGACACTCCGTGTCTGGATAGCACATGCTCGTCTCCACTCTCTAGCGAGTCTGTCTGGTACAGTTCTGTAGCTGTTGCCGCCTAGTGAACTAAGTCTCCAGTGAAAGTCTTGGCTACATACACGTGACACTCCGTGTCTGGATAGCACATGCTCGTCTCCACTCTCTAGCGGGTCTGTCTGGTACAGTTCTGTAGCTGTTGCCGCCTAGTGAACTAAGTCTCCAGTGAAAGTCTTGGCTACATACACGTGACACTCCGTGTCTGGATAGCACATGCTCGTCTCCACTCTCTAGCGAGTCTGTCTGGTACAGTTCTGTAGCTGTTGCCGCCTAGTGAACTAAGTCTCCAGTGAAAGTCTTGGCTACATACACGTGACACTCCGTGTCTGGATAGCACATGCTCGTCTCCACTCTCTAGCGGGTCTGTCTGGTACAGTTCTGTAGCTGTTGCCGCCTAGTGAACTAAGTCTCCAGTGAAAGTCTTGGCTACATACACGTGACACTCCGTGTCTGGATAGCACATGCTCGTCTCCACTCTCTAGCGAGTCTGCTCTGGTACAGTTCTGTAGCTGTTGCCGCCTAGTGAACTAAGTCTCCAGTGAAAGTCTTGGACTACATACACGTGACACTCCGTGTCTGGATAGCACATGCTCGTCTCCACTCTCTAGCGGGTCTGTCTGGTACAGTTCTGTAGCTGTTGCCGCCTAGTGAACTAAGTCTCCAGTGAAAGTCTTGGCTACATACACGTGACACTCCGTGTCTGGATAGCACATGCTCGTCTCCACTCTCTAGCGAGTCTGTCTGGTACAGTTCTGTAGCTGTTGCCGCCTAGTGAACTAAGTCTCCAGTGAAAGTCTTGGCTACATACACGTGACACTCCGTGTCTGGATAGCACATGCTCGTCTCCACTCTCGAGCGAGTCTGTCTGGTACAGTTCTGTAGCTGTTGCCGCCTAGTGAACTAAGTCTCCAGTGAAAGTCTTGGCTACATACACGTGACACTCCGTGTCTGGATAGCACATGCTCGTCTCCACTCTCTAGCGGGTCTGTCTGGTACAGTTCTGTAGCTGTTGCCGCCTAGTGAACTAAGTCTCCAGTGAAAGTCTTGGCTACATACACGTGACACTCCGTGTCTGGATAGCACATGCTCGTCTCCACTCTCTAGCGGGTCTGTCTGGTACAGTTCTGTAGCTGTTGCCGCCTAGTGAACTAAGTCTCCAGTGAAAGTCTTGGCTACATACACGTGACACTCCGTGTCTGGATAGCACATGCTCGTCTCCACTCTCTAGCGAGTCTGTCTGGTACAGTTCTGTAGCTGTTGCCGCCTAGTGAACTAAGTCTCCAGTGAAAGTCTTGGCTACATACACGTGACACTCCGTGTCTGGATAGCACATGCTCGTCTCCACTCTCTAGCGGGTCTGTCTGGTACAGTTCTGTAGCTGTTGCCGCCTAGTGAACTAAGTCTCCTAGTGAAAGTCTTGGCTACATACACGTGACACTCCGTGTCTGGATAGCACATGCTCGTCTCCACTCTCTAGCGAGTCTGTCTGGTACAGTTCTGTAGCTGTTGCCGCCTAGTGAACTAAGTCTCCAGTGAAAGTCTTGGCTACATACACGTGACACTCCGTGTCTGGATAGCACATGCTCGTCTCCACTCTCTAGCGGGTCTGTCTGGTACAGTTCTGTAGCTGTTGCCGCCTAGTGAACTAAGTCTCCAGTGAAAGTCTTGGCTACATACACGTGACACTCCGTGTCTGGATAGCACATGCTCGTCTCCGCTCTCTAGCGAGTCTCTCTGGTACAGTTCTGTAGCTGTTGCCGCCTAGTGAACTAAGTCTCCAGTGAAAGTCTTGGCTACATACACGTGACACTCCGTGTCTGGATAGCACATGCTCGTCTCCACTCTCTAGCGGGTCTGTCTGGTACAGTTCTGTAGCTGTTGCCGCCTAGTGAACTAAGTCTCCAGTGAAAGTCTTGGCTACATACACGTGACACTCCGTGTCTGGATAGCACATGCTCGTCTCCACTCTCTAGCGAGTCTGTCTGGTACAGTTCTGTAGCTGTTGCCGCCTAGTGAACTAAGTCTCCAGTGAAAGTCTTGGCTACATACACGTGACACTCCGTGTCTGGATAGCACATGCTCGTCTCCACTCTCGAGCGAGTCTGTCTGGTACAGTTCTGTAGCTGTTGCCGCCTAGTGAACTAAGTCTCCAGTGAAAGTCTTGGCTACATACACGTGACACTCCGTGTCTGGATAGCAACATGCTCGTCTCCACTCTCTAGCGGGTCTGTCTGGTACAGTTCTGTAGCTGTTGCCGCCTAGTGAACTAAGTCTCCAGTGAAAGTCTTGGCTACATACACGTGACACTCCGTGTCTGGATAGCACATGCTCGTCTCCACTCTCTAGCGGGTCTGTCTGGTACAGTTCTGTAGCTGTTGCCGCCTAGTGAACTAAGTCTCCAGTGAAAGTCTTGGCTACATACACGTGACACTCCGTGTCTGGATAGCACATGCTCGTCTCCACTCTCTAGCGGTCTGTCTGGTACAGTTCTGTAGCTGTTGCCGCCTAGTGAACTAAGTCTCCAGTGAAAGTCTTGGCTACATACACGTGACACTCCGTGTCTGGATAGCACATGCTCGTCTCCACTCTCTAGCGAGTCTGTCTGGTACAGTTCTGTAGCTGTTGCCGCCTAGTGAACTAAGTCTCCAGTGAAAGTCTTGGCTACATACACGTGACACTCCGTGTCTGGATAGCACATGCTCGTCTCCACTCTCTAGCGAGTCTGTCTGGTACAGTTCTGTAGCTGTTGCCGCCTAGTGAACTAAGTCTCCAGTGAAAGTCTTGGCTACATACACGTGACACTCCGTGTCTGGATAGCACATGCTCGTCTCCACTCTCTAGCGGGTCTGTCTGGTACAGTTCTGTAGCTGTTGCCGCCTAGTGAACTAAGTCTCCAGTGAAAGTCTTGGCTACATACACGTGACACTCCGTGTCTGGATAGCACATGCTCGTCTCCACTCTCTAGCGAGTCTCTCTGGTACAGTTCTGTAGCTGTTGCCCGCCTAGTGAACTAAGTCTCCAGTGAAAGTCTTGGCTACATACACGTGACACTCCGTGTCTGGATAGCACATGCTCGTCTCCACTCTAGCGGGTCTGTGCTGGTACAGTTCTGTAGCTGTTGCCGCCTAGTGAACTAAGTCTCCAGTGAAAGTCTTGGCTACATACACGTGACACTCCGTGTCTGGATAGCACATGCTCGTCTCCACTCTCTAGCGAGTCTGTCTGGTACAGTTCTGTAGCTGTTGCCGCCTAGTGAACTAAGTCTCCAGTGAAAGTCTTGGCTACATACACGTGACACTCCGTGTCTGGATAGCACATGCTCGTCTCCACTCTCTAGCGAGTCTGTCTGGTACAGTTCTGTAGCTGTTGCCGCTAGTGAACTAAGTCTCCAGTGAAAGTCTTGGCTACATACACGTGACACTCCGTGTCTGGATAGCACATGCTCGTCTCCACTCTCTAGTGAGTCTGTCTGGTACAGTTCTGTAGCTGTTGCCGCCTAGTGAACTAAGTCTCCAGTGAAAGTCTTGGCTACATACACGTGACACTCCGTGTCTGGATAGCACATGCTCGTCTCCACTCTCTAGCGGTCTGTCTGGTACAGTTCTGTAGCTGTTGCCGCCTAGTGAACTAAGTCTCCAGTGAAAGTCTTGGCTACATACACGTGACACTCCGTGTCTGGATAGCACATGCTCGTCTCCACTCTCTAGCGAGTCTGTCTGGTACAGTTCTGTAGCTGTTGCCGCCTAGTGAACTAAGTCTCCAGTGAAAGTCTTGGCTACATACACGTGACACTCCGTGTCTGGATAGCACATGCTCGTCTCCACTCTCTAGCGAGTCTGTCTGGTACAGTTCTGTAGCTGTTGCCGCCTAGTGAACTAAGTCTCCAGTGAAAGTCTTGGCTACATACACGTGACACTCCGTGTCTGGATAGCACATGCTCGTCTCCACTCTCTAGCGGGTCTGTCTGGTACAGTTCTGTAGCTGTTGCCGCCTAGTGAACTAAGTCTCCAGTGAAAGTCTTGGCTACATACACGTGACACTCCGTGTCTGGATAGCACATGCTCGTCTCCACTCTCTAGCGGGTCTGTCTGGTACAGTTCTGTAGCTGTTGCCGCCTAGTGAACTAAGTCTCCAGTGAAAGTCTTGGCTACATACACGTGACACTCCGTGTCTGGATAGCACATGCTCGTCTCCACTCTCTAGCGGGTCTGTCTGGTACAGTTCTGTAGCTGTTGCCGCCTAGTGAACTAAGTCTCCAGTGAAAGTCTTGGCTACATACACGTGACACTCCGTGTCTGGATAGCACATGCTCGTCTCCACTCTCTAGCGAGTCTGTCTGGTACAGTCTGTAGCTGTTGCCGCCTAGTGAACTAAGTCTCCAGTGAAAGTCTTGGCTACATACACGTGACACTCCGTGTCTGCATAGCACATGCTCGTCTCCACTCTCTAGCGAGTCTGTCTGGTACAGTTCTGTAGCTGTTGCCGCCTAGTGAACTAAGTCTCCAGTGAAAGTCTTGGCTACATACACGTGACACTCCGTGTCTGGATAGCACATGCTCGTCTCCACTCTCTAGCGGGTCTGTCTGGTACAGTTCTGTAGCTGTTGCCGCCTAGTGAACTAAGTCTCCAGTGAAAGTCTTGGCTACATACACGTGACACTCCGTGTCTGGATAGCACATGCTCGTCTCCACTCTCTAGCGGGTCTGTCTGGTACAGTTCTGTAGCTGTTGCCGCCTAGTGAACTACGTCTCCAGTGAAAGTCTTGGCTACATACACGTGACACTCCGTGTCTGGATAGCACATGCTCGTCTCCACTCTCTAGCGAGTCTGTCTGGTACAGTTCTGTAGCTGTTGCCGCCTAGTGAACTAAGTCTCCAGTGAAAGTCTTGGCTACATACACGTGACACTCCGTGTCTGGATAGCACATGCTCGGTCTCCACTCTCTAGCGAGTCTGTCTGGTACAGTTCTGTAGCTGTTGCCGCCTAGTGAACTAAGTCTCCAGTGAAAGTCTTGGCTACATACACGTGACACTCGTGTCTGGATAGCACATGCTCGTCTCCACTCTCTAGCGAGTCTGTCTGGTACAGTTCTGTAGCTGTTGCCGCCTAGTGAACTAAGTCTCCAGTGAAAGTCTTGGCTACATACACGTGACACTCCGTGTCTGGATAGCACATGCTCGTCTCCACTCTCTAGCGAGTCTGTCTGGTACAGTTCTGTAGCTGTTGCCGCCTAGTGAACTAAGTCTCCAGTGAAAGTCTTGGCTACATACACGTGACACTCCGTGTCTGGATAGCACATGCTCGTCTCCACTCTCTAGTGGGTCTGTCTGGTACAGTTCTGTAGCTGTTGCCGCCTAGTGAACTAAGTCTCCAGTGAAAGTCTTGGCTACATACACGTGACACTCCGTGTCTGGATAGCACATGCTCGTCTCCACTCTCTAGCGGGTCTGTCTGGTACAGTTCTGTAGCTGTTGCCGCCTAGTGAACTAAGTCTCCAGTGAAAGTCTTGGCTACATACACGTGACACTCCGTGTCTGGATAGCACATGCTCGTCTCCACTCTCTAGCGGTCTGTCTGGTACAGTTCTGTAGCTGTTGCCGCCTAGTGAACTAAGTCTCCAGTGAAAGTCTTGGCTACATACACTGACACTCCGTGTCTGGGATAGCACATCTCGTCTCCACTCTCTAGCGAGTCTGTCTGGTACAGTCTGTAGCTGTTGCCGCCTAGTGAACTAAGTCTCCAGTGAAAGTCTTGGCTACATACACGTGACACTCCGTGTCTGCGATAGCACATGCTCGTCTCCACTCTCTAGCGAGTCTGTCTGGTACAGTTCTGTAGCTGTTGCCGCCTAGTGAACTAAGTCTCCAGTGAAAGTCTTGGCTACATACACGTGACACTCCGTGTCTGGATAGCACATGCTCGTCTCCACTCTCTAGCGGTCTGTCTGGTACAGTTCTGTAGCTGTTGCCGCCTAGTGAACTAAGTCTCCAGTGAAAGTCTTGGCTACATACACGTGACACTCCGTGTCTGGATAGCACATGCTCGTCTCCACTCTCTAGCGGTCTGTCTGGTACAGTTCTGTAGCTGTTGCCGCCTAGTGAACTACGTCTCCAGTTGAAAGTCTTGGCTACATACACGTGACACTCCGTGTCTGGATAGCACATGCTCGTCTCCACTCTCTAGCGAGTCTGTCTGTACAGTTCTGTAGCTGTTGCCGCCTAGTGAACTAAGTCTCCAGTGAAAGTCTTGGCTACATACACGTGACACTCCGTGTCTGGATAGCACATGCTCGTCTCCACTCTCTAGCGGAGTCTGTCTGGTACAGTTCTGTAGCTGTTGCCGCCTAGTGAACTAAGTCTCCAGTGAAAGTCTTGGCTACATACACGTGACACTCCGTGTCTGGATAGCACATGCTCGTCTCCACCTCTAGCGGAGTCTGTCTGTACAGTTCTGTAGCTGTTGCCGCCTAGTGAACTAAGTCTCCAGTGAAAGTCTTGGCTACATACACGTGACACTCCGTGTCTGATAGCACATGCTCGTCTCCACTCTCTAGCGAGTCTGTCTGGTACAGTTCTGTAGCTGTTGCCGCCTAGTGAACTAAGTCTCCAGTGAAAGTCTTGGCTACATACACGTGACACTCCGTGTCTGGATAGCACATGCTCGTCTCCACTCTCTAGTGTGTCTGTCTGGTACAGTTCTGTAGCTGTTGCCGCCTAGTGAACTAAGTCTCCAGTGAAAGTCTTGGCTACATACACGTGACACTCCGTGTCTGGATAAGCACATGCTCGTCTCCACTCTCTAGC